>NW_017257935.1:291760-312586 GCF_001594055.1 Mycetomoellerius zeteki
CGGTCCACTTGACGCTACAAACGCTTCGAAGCATTCTTTGATTAGTCAATTCGTAAAATTCTTTGTTCTGATTGGTCGCTCAAACGCTTCGAAGCGTTTGTAGCGTCAAGTGGACCGCAGCCCAGATTCTGATTAGAGGGTCTCTAGTACGTATTAAGGTACCTTTTCATGCTGATGCTCGATACTCATTTTCAGCATCAAAATAAGTCATGTGATCAAAATTAACGCTTGATATTCATCAATTTCTATCACGTGATTTATATGACGCCGAAAATAAGCGTCGAGCGTCAGCATGAAAGGTACCTTTAGAAACCCTCTAATCAGAGTCGCGACACTCTAGTTAGAGACTGTTACAATTTCTCTTCTCTGCAGGGTCTCTAGTTTTATCAAAATCACACGAGAAAGAAATATACAGGGTAGGCCATTTTAATCAATACATGTGAATATCTCAGTTAAGCAAGATAGCGAATATTTCAGACCAAAGTTGTATGGCTTTGAGGGGGACGTAAGGTGGGGTCATTAATTTGATCTTGAATAGTTGCTTGAAGGTCACGTGAAGGTCGTCTTCAATTTTTTAAATGGAAATCCTTATTTTTCATTGGATATTCTTGTAGCTTACCTCGAGAGCTTTCCAAAACACTATAATAAAATGTTTTTTTATCAAGTACTTTTTTAGTTATGATGCTCGAAAGTTATAGTACCTCTGGCATTTAGCATTATCCAAAGTGTCCGACCGACAGTCAAACCATTTTAAATGTTGTTTTGAACCATGAACTGGATAACATTTATCAAAACCAAGGCCATTGAAAGTTGTACATATCTTATTTTCGTTTGTACGTTAAAATAAATTTTTAGTGTGAGGATTTAATCTTGCTTGCTCGCACGTCTTTCGCATTCGCCAAGAACGGACCGTGGACTGAGCTCATAACCTAAAGTAGCTTCAAATATGCTTGGGAAATATGCTGGGCGAATCAATAATAAACATGATCTAATTTAGGTTTGATAAATATGTAGAACTGCGTATTTCTGTGATTGTTGGAACAAAATCTTTCGTAACGAAGACGGATACAAAAAAAGGTCTACCAACTTGATGAACATGTACTAATCACTAGAAAAATAAAATGGTGCTGACATAAAGTGACGCGATTACCAACAAAGCATTATAAAATAAAAGTAGTAAAAGGAACTATTCTCAATAAGAAGTATCATAATATAAATGTATAAGGAAAAAGTAAATAAATATATCTGGTTGTTTTATACAGAAGAAAATTACATGGCATTCGTTATTTTTATTGAATCTAACGATGCTCAAATGAAAGATCGTACACGTTAATTTTAAACAAAATTATTTATTATAAAATACGTTTATAATATACTTACAAATATTTACACATTTAATTCAATTTCAAAAAGAAATTTTTTTAATGCGAAGTAGGGGTATGTCCATCTACATAAAAATTTCTAGTTGCCTTAGGTAATTCTAGCTCTATGCCATCTAATTCCTTCTTCAAAATTATTTGACAACCTAGAAAAACATAAACCAGAGTTATTCATATTTATTTATTCATATTTGTAGAATTATACATGTTAAAGTTGTTTTACTTCTTATAATTATATCGAGTAATATTACAAACTATCAAAAAAAGAGTCGTTTTTTTAATTGCATCGCTTTCATCTATTGATATATTCTAGTGATACCCTTAAGAAGTTTTTGAGAAAGTTTGGTGAAATGGCCATTCCAGGAAAATTGTCAAAAAAAACCTCAATCATCGAAAAATGCCAAATCCCCTATAAATCTTTCAAATTCAAAGTGTAATACTTCATAAATGATTTAGGTTTAGAAGCATATCCTTTTAAGAAATTATGAAGTCTATATGAAGATACATTGCTCTTAGTTTCATTTGAATTCAGGGGGAGGGCGGCAAAAATGGCCCTTATTGCAACCCTTCCTTTGGTCAGCTAATGATAGATATAGGTCTACTTTCTATGGCTGAACTAGTATACACTTTTGGAACTTACAGTGAGATAAGTATATGTTTGATATTTATCGAAAGCGAGAAAGAGAGTTCTATAGTGCAGTCTAGTGTAGAAAAAAGTCTAATGATTGCATTGAAGGCAATTCTGATTGTAAAATGTTACGAACATACTTCAAACAGAAACCTTACAATGCACAAACTACTCGCATAACTAGATTTTTCCTATAATACAGAAATTTACCTTTGGAATGCTCCTTCATCTTGCAATTAGTTTTAGATTTAAAGAAAAGTAATAAAAATTGATATACCTAGCCTAGAATTTTCCTTCAAAAAAGGCGCTAAATCCAAAAGATCTTCTTCTCTTTCATCAGGAGTTGAAAGTTTATCCATATAATCATGATGTACATATACATGACAAGTTGTACATGCCAAACTGGCTTCGCATGCACCTTCAATATCAATTTCATGTTTATGAGCCAAATAGAGTACATTATCTCCTACTTTTCCTTTTACTTTAATTTTCTTGCCTGTTTTGTCAATAAAAGTGACGTTAACTCTGGAAAGACAATCACAATAAAGTAATTTTTACTGATCGTTATAGAATCATTAACTTAACTTTTAATGCCTACAATGTAATATAATAATATTGATACTAATAGAATCGATAATAAAGATTCATCTAATTCAACATTAATATACACCCGTCCCTCAATTTACGCAGATTAGTCGTTCCATGTGGTTTTTTTACGCGGAAAAAATCGCGTAAAAAGAAACTCACCAGTATGATAAAAATTTATAAAAATCATAATAAATTTTATTCGTTGTCGGTGTCTGCACTATAATTTAAAACCAACAACCTTCTTTTTCTAACTGGCACAAAATTACTATCTTCATCGCTCAAATTCTTCCTATTTGGAAATATTACTTCGGTTTCATTATTTATATTTATATATTCAGATGATATTTTACCAAGCTTATTTTTTACTAAATCTCATCATAAATTTTTTTATATTCACTGCAACATTTTTTAAAACGTTTTTAAAATTTTAAAACTTGTTGGATATTTGGATCAATGTCCAAAATTGCATTTTCCAGTTTTGTGGCTCATTATAGAAAAAAAAAACTGTAAAAAAAGAACCGCGTAAAATGAGATCGCGTAAATTGAAACCGCATATAACATTCGTGTATCGAAAGATTATTTATCGTGTAAAAAGAAATCTGTGTAAATTAAGTGCCGCGTAAATCGAGGGATGAGTATAGTTCTCATAACTAAAATTAAACGAAAAATTATTATATTTATCATTTGTTTTTGTCGATTGACTTTTATACGCGATCCAAATTAAACTATCTATAAATGAAACTGTAAATTCACTATAAGTAGGCTTTAATTGGTAAAAATTCAGATTAGACAAGCACGCCCCAACGACCTTGACATGTGTTGTTAAGATCATGATCCTGAGTGACCTCCTGAGTGACATAGCTTGACTTTGACATATGTTCAACAAAATCATGATCTTGAATGATATTCCCAAGATTTTAGTTGTCACTTATTGTTTATTAAAAAGTTATTAACAAATAAAAATAATGTGAACATTTAAAACCATAATTTGGACATTAACTAGCATTTATAAATACGACATTATTTATAAAGTATTACGTTTTTATTTTTGATTAAATTCAATTTATTATATCTCTTTGTTGATGATACCTCTTTTTTTTGTTTATATATACATACTTACTATCTTTTTTATTTTCAAAAGAAAAATTAAATTCCGCTCCACATGGAAAGTTTCAAATCCATATGGAATCATATTAATACAATAAATAGACCTTGTTTCATAATATAATCAGTATTTTTAATGAAAAACGAAATCTATTATTTATATACATACAAAGTCCATTGTACGGCTTCATATAAGTTTCCAATTTTTCATGCAAAACAAACTGCCACCTATTTACAGTGTAAAATAATATCATTATAAGGTTCCACATGGATTTCCAACTTTCCTTGTTTGTGTAATGCTATATCGATTTATAATAATTATGAAACTTCATTTCGTATCTCAGAAGCACTAGATCTGTGAAATTGTTAATTGTTAATTTTTAATTGTTAAGTGCACTTTTTAATAACGAACGAAATTTGAGAGGCTAAATTCTCTTAAAGCTTGATGAAGATCATAACTTTAACAAGAACATGCTAAGATCAAGCTGATCGGAGCTATGTCCGTTAATGTAAATATAATACTTATCAAAAATTTCAAATAAATTCATTTAACTTCTAATGTAAAATTTTGCATAATGCATACAAATAATATTAAAAATTATATTTATTACGTTTATTAAAACGTCTATTTATTATGTTTATTGAAAATTATATTTCTTTTATTTCGTGTTAGAAATAAAGATACGTTTCATGCAAATTGCAAAGTTCTAAGAAAATTATCTATTTTATAAATCTTACATGAAGCAAGAATACATTTATTTTACCTACATATCAGCCTCAGTTTTAGGATCCTGCATTTCGTATTCACCATGAAACATAACTGCAAAAAAGTATTTTTAAAGTTTTATTCATTCAATACATAAGTTTATATGTATAATATGTTATCTAAGACAAGAAAAATATCAGTGATAGCAGATTTATAACAAATCTGGAGACACGGTAGTGTCTCGGCGCTAAGCCAAGCGCAGCGACACTGCCGTGGCTATTTTACGCGAGCCGGCGAATTGCGGAGAACCGAAATTATCATATCTCAATAAGAGCAGAACCGATCACGTTCTATGTACGCTTAATCGATAGCATACACTCGGGTTGTATAGTACGTATTTTATTTTTTCTCTACGTGCCCTACGAACGGAGATATTGCAACGCAAAATCCGAATCTGAAACTTTCCAACAGATTTGACTTCTAAGTAGCAACAGCAATTAATAATTTTTTAACAGCATGATATGACCAACCTTTAGATGTATGAATTTTGTGATTAGACAGCTTAATCAAATGGCTTATTGGTGTACATATTCTTTGCTTCGTATAGAACAGATATAACTGCCGTAGAACAAACATCATTTTTAATACAAAATTTCATACAAGATATTGAAACACTTTAAAACCAAATCAACGGCGACATTCAGAAACATTACTCGGGTAAAGGTAGAGCAAAGTATACACAAGCAAAATATTGGTTATGCTAGGTTATGCTGCCAGCTGCGCCGCAAACTGCAAAGAGAAATCTGAGAGCAAAGAGGATTGGATAGAGCGGAACATGGTGTAAAAATACAGGGGCGAAACGTTTCCGCGAATGCGCAGTAGGAGAATGAGTTTGGACCCAAATTTGATTGGCTGTTCCAGGGTACTACTGCTATTGGCTGTTTTCCAGATAGGACATTAGGGCGTGTTCACACCTTGACGGAAAAGCCGCAGCCAATCAGAATTCGCGATGGTAGTCGACAATTTCGGCTTTTTGTACTACTTACTACCAGCGCGAGTTGTGATTGGCCACTGCTTTTCCGTCAAGGTGTGAACGTGCCCTTACACTACGGACGAGTTTTTTAATTCATCAATTAATCAATCGCATTGCGCGCAAATACATCTTTTACGGAACAAAATTACATTTGCGATTAATCAATTGTTGAATTAAAAAACTTACCCTGCTTGGTGCTTTTCAGCAAGCGACACAGGAGGTTTGTTCGCGTCGCAAGCTCCAACATGCTCCTACCATAGCTCCTACTCACTCTAAGGTGCGTTCCAAAACTCGACTCTATCAACTCCGAGTATCTTTTATCCTTGTTCAACATTGAAGAACAAGGATAAAAGATACTCGGAGTTGACTAGAGTCCTAAGGTTTGTTCCAATATGCTTCTACCACAGCTCTAAAGGCCATCACACGTACAAAAATTTTAATGGGAATCGTAAGGTCGCAAACAAATTGACCAATCACAATCAAAATTGAGATCTCGAATTTTTTTAAACACTCGACTGTGATTGGCTTACCGATTTGCTTACGGCCTTATGATTACGACTAAAATTTTTGTACGTGTGATGGTCTTAAGGACGGAATCAGACTACGCATTGAAGATTGAGGTTGAAGATTGAAGATTGAAATTTGACCAATAAGGACAAAGAAATTTTAGCTCCTTTCGTTTCGATTGGTCAAATTTGAATTTTTCAATCTTTAATCTCAATCTTCAATGCGTAGTCTGATTCCGGCCTTACAGCGAAAAGTAGCCACCCACTTCTTCAATTCGCAATCCTCATTTTCCAATGCGTAGTGTGACACGGGCATAATGCGGGGTCTACAATAGAAGTCGTAGCAGTCGTAGGGTCTTAAATCGTAGAAAATTGATCAATCACGGTCGAATATGAGAAGAATAATCAACTGTGATTGGTCAATTTTCTACGACTTAAGCCCTTACGACCGCTACGACTTCTATTGAAGACTCCGCATAAGAGCCGCCGTTGTTTTGCCGCTTAAAGTTCGGCCGAGCCAAACTTCAAGCGGCAAAACGATAGCGGCTCATAGGGGGTCAGAGTGGGGAGAGCCGCCAGCGTTTTGACGCTGCGTGAAATTACACCTTTAGGGGTTCCGACACTCCTGACTCTGATTAGAGGGACCCTAGTGTGCACAGGAGCTAAAGAAAAGTGGTCGATAACGGCGCATCGTCAATCGTCACGCGTCGCAGTCGCACACGCACTGCACAAGCACGATAACTGCAAGCATGATAGCGTCCAGCCTGTGATATCGACGGTAGCGGCAGTACCGTATACTAGTCGCATAGCCGCATTAACAGCATTGAGATTACGAACTACGAAGATCACTCGACTGTTTCGTTCGAGTAACTTAGCTTTGTGCGCGGCCTGATTCCAGGAACTTCCAGTTTTTTCTTTCGTTCCGTCGCCGTGCCCGTCGTCCTAAGTGTTCACTCGTCTCCAGAGAATGTGGGCGCGTTAGTTATCTCGAGAAAGGTTCATTAGTCACCTGAACCCGTGGCTTCTTCGTCGGTGGGGTGGACATCTCGATGTTCTTCGCGTCGGTCACGGCAGCCGGCGAAGACAACGTATGCACCCGGAATCGTAAGATTTGTGCGAATTTCGCAGAAACGCGCGTGACAGATTTGGAAACGTCAAGGCTCGACGGTAGCAGCGACGGAGACAACATTCTCGGATAATCTCAGACACCACAGGTTCTCCTATGTGCCATCTCCGCGCGGACGTTGCACGATTACGTTTTGAGACACCTGGGACTGCCGCGTGTCACCCCGACAATCATGGACGTTGATTGTCCGATCGTTAGTCTGAAGCGATCCAGCAGCGCGCCGATGATTAACGAGATCAGCGCGACCATGTCCGTTACTACACCGTCGACATCGTCGTCGAGGTACGTCAATGATTACTCCCCTCCTTCCCCTTTATCCATGAACGTGTATCGCGGAATGTGATCCGCTTGCAATCTGAGTTACTCCAGATCCAGCGATAACGTAAAAATCAATCGTAGTATATATCAAGACCCAGCGATAAAGTCTGCTATAATTGTAATCTTATAGTATGTTCGGCATGTCACTCCGACCGGAGTGCATCAATTTGGATTGAATTAATGACATTTCGTGTTCTCCTATTGGTAGAGCATTAACGTCAATCTAATAGTAAATCATTAATTCAACCCAAGTTTATACAAATTCGGTCGAGCCGAAAACGCTGTTAGCAATGATTTTTATTACCGAGTTACTTGCAGTTCCTAGGAGTGGATAATTGAAATATTACTTGCTCCAACTATTAGCGATCTTGAAAATTAACAATGTTGCATGGAGCAATACAGGTGTTGCATGGAACAATACAGGTGTTGCCTGGCTGAATACAGGTGTTGAATGATCAATCCTTTTTTAAAATATATTTTCTTCGAATATAAACTTAAAACCTTTTATCGGAATAATACTAGAAAAATAAATGGTGTAAATGAAATTTACAAATTTGGTATTCGTAATACGATGTAAAGTAACAACATAAACACAGCATTTAAGCTGTGTGTATTTGTAACGACTTATGTCATATAGTTGAAAAGCATGGAATCATACAGTATGATTACACAATGTAGTCTGTGTACATTGCTGAAAAGCACTTAATATTTCTATTATACAGGGTATTTCTGCATACAGAGCCAAAACTGCTACAGCGACTTCAGCGTATGAAAACAAGTTGAAAATATATAATCTAATAAACATATATCCGATTTCGAACGGTTTCGGAGTTACGGGATTATTATTATTGAAGTGAGAAAACATGAATCGTAGTAATAATCGTTAAAGTTGGCAGATATTCAGATTAGGAAATCTGTTACATCGATAGCACAGAGGATTACACAAATTCTCTGCTTTAAAAACACAAATTATTTTCTATGTAATTTTTGTTTTTACAATAGAGAATTTGTTTTTAAAGCGGAGAATTTGTGTTTTAAAGCAGAAAATTTATGTTTTTAAAGCAGATGAATACCTAATCAAAACAAATTTTCTGCTATAAAAATAAAAATTATATAGAAGATAATATGTGTTTTTAAAACAGAGAATTTGTGTAATTTTTTTTGTTTTTTGAAGCAGAAAATATTTATTCTAGCCTCACTTACATGTTCTCATATCTCTCTATGTCATCGATATTGATAGGTTTTCTAATCTGAATATTCGTCAACGACTAATTTACCTCGTTCCAGAGCGACACTTTTTTTGCTAGATTCGTTCATTTCGTCCAAAAACACGTCGAATGAGCTCAATTTTATCAACCTCGGAGATATGGAGGCTAAACCCAACAATTACCCACTGAAGTAAACATCACGTAGTAGCCAGAGTCATTCATGATGCTAACATATGAAAATGTTTATATCTCAGAAACGATTGAGTTTTCGATTTATGTTTACTAAAATTTTGTTATTCAGTATGATGTACTATCATATAAATGCTGAATAGTTTTTTTGAAACACTATGTATTAGACTGACAAGGAAAAAAGAAAATATTTTTTTTAATCGGCCTCTCAGCTCAAAAGCTTCCATTTCAAAAGAACCCCTAAATTTTTATCAAAAAATAGATTAGAGATTAAGATTTAGAGGTTGTTAGTCAACGATTCTAAAATTAAAAATAGAAGTGTTAGAAGGGCTATGAACCAAAAGACAACATGTAAATATGTAAATAAAAGATATAATATAATAATTAAGAACTAAAACAAATTAAAAATAACAAACGTCGTTTCGAGCCCGATCGGGTCATCTTCAATGTTACAACAAAAATATACATATTTAAATTATAAACGGTTCAACTAATATATAAAAAGATAATATATAAAAGTTTACCAATATTCTCATACACAGAAAAAAAATTTTCAGATTTTAAATAAATATTTACTAAATGTAAACATATATTTATTCGATTTAAACATAACTGTTTTATTTTGAATAAATATTCATTTACTATAAATAAATATTTCGTTAGTACTATTGAAGTAAATATTTATTTAAAATCTGCAAATTTTTTTTCAGTGTAGATTTGATGGCTAAGAGCATTGAGAAGAAATGGGACCACATATCTCTCAAAATACTGCTATACCGTTAAGTGAATTTCTCATCGCTGTAAACTTTGTTTTGGATTCTACGTTTTTTACCTATAATCAAAACTTTTACAAACAAATTTTCAGCACCCCCATGGGGTCACAATATCCAGATATTGCTGAAATTGTATTACAGAACTTAGAAATATTAGCCATCGAAATATTACCTATACAACCCTTATTCTATTATCGTTATGTAGACGACATTGTTTTGGCGGCTCCCTCCGATACCATGAATGAGATTCATTCAGAACATTTTTAATTCGTTACACGCTAGGTTACAGTTTACAGATATGAATAAATTTACCATTATCAATTTACAAACAAGATCTTCATGTGAATACATATTTTTAAGGTCGTTAATTGTTAATTATTTGCAATAATTAAGTAATTCAAAGTGGCGAATGAAGGATTACGGCGGATGCCAAAATTGGAAAATATTTAATTTTTGATGAAAATTATTAAAGGATTTTTGAGGTCGCTAGTTATATAAATTTGAAGTCAATGTTGCAAAATTCAAAATAGTGCAATTACCTAGGATATTCACGCAAATAATTTGTGATATTAAAAATTGTAATACATAATTATTCACAAAAAGAAAAAAATATATTTTAATATACATACATTCGCCATGTTGAATACTATTTTGAATTTTGCAACTTTGACTTCAGGTTTATAACCAGCGACCTCAAAAATCCTTTAATTTTGGCATCCGCTTTCATTCGTCATTTTGAGTTTCTTAATTGCAAATAATTAACAATTAACGATCTTAAAAATATGTATTCACATGAAGATCTTGTGTAAATTGATTCATAATAGTAGATTTATTCATATTTCTAATTCTTTTATTGTTCATAGCGGCCATATTGGACTTATTACAATGAATTTTGCAATTTTAATATTATTTCTGTAATCTGTGACATTCAGGGGGGGCGGGGTTGGTCACAAGCGGTTATAGTATACAAAAATTACCCTTGATACGGATTATCTTAAATTATCTCGGATTACTTAAGATTATCTAATACTACTTCAAATTATTTTGCAGATTATCAAATACTATCTTATATTATTCCAAATTATCAAATATTTTCTCATATTATCCAAGATTACCTTAGAGTATTTAAAATTTCGTCATATTTTCTGAGATTACCCGTGATTTTTCCAAATTTACTTTGCTCATCTAAGATTATACGAGTACATAAAGTATTATTTCTCTTTAGATCACTCTAGAATATCTTTTATGTATAAATCACTATGCATGCGTATTGAATAAAAGCACTTCACATGTCTTTTATCACTTTTTACGATTATTTACTGATTGTCGGGGGGGAGGAGGGAATAAGGATAGCTTTCGTCTATTTTTACAATTATTTTAAAGCGATCTCATTATTTCATTTTGTTCAAATTGTCTTTATTTATAAATGACACGTAATACAAATTAACGTATCATTTCTCGCTTCTGACGTCACTATTCAATATGGCTGTGATGATTATTCAGGAACCGTCGAAACAATATTTTATATCCACTATTATTTACACTATACATATATAGATAATAGTTATGTATTGAAATTGAAAGTTATGTGTTGAAAAGGATCCCCAAAAAGGATCGAAACTTCTACCTCTCTATCTGCCTTACTTAGTTAATAATTTTACCTATACACACGAATATATCGAGTATCGTATCTTATTGGGATTATTATAATATAATGTCATGATTTATATTCTGTGTAGAACCCAAAATCATTCGTATTATTTTAATTTGTAATTGTTTTAAAGTAATAACATGAATATGTTATGAAAGATACAGTTCTGTTAGCCGTAACTAATTATAAGTGACTTTAAAGTTTCACTTATTGTTCACTTCTCAAGACATTCTCCATCAATATATACTGATTATTACGATAAATATTTCACTGGTTGAATTGGGAAAAGTGTCCGCCTCAGATAGGGCGTTTTCCAACAAGGACAGTGTATAACACAGTGAATTATTTCATCCTTGTTCAACGTTGGCAAACAATAAGGATGTAATGATTTACTGTGTTACACTGGCTGTGTTCCACTTAACGTCACAACGCTCGTAGAATCATTTCATCCTTGTTTATCAAATATTAAACAAGGATAAATAATGCTCGCAAGCGTTGCGAGCGTTAAGTGGAACGCAGCCACTGTATCCTTACTGGAAAATACTCATAGTCAGGAGGTTCGAAACCTGATTGAGGTAATATTTTTTGCAATAAGTTCTTTGCAGTGTCTTAAGATGCTTATTAGCATTATTATTAAATTAACAAATTTAATTTGTGGTATCATTTTAGCTTCAGTTTATGATTACGTCAGTCTAACAGTAATCGGCTCATAGTTTATGTAATTAAAGATGTATTTTTTTTAAATTTACATATGTAGAAGTATTATTAAATACCAAGATCTCCAACCTCGATCTTTAGTTGGCGCTTCTTTACTTATTTGTGTTCGTCACATAATAGTCTAGTTTAACTTATTATTGTTAACTTTAATTAATTTTTATCTTACACTGCAAATGGTTCATGTAGTACTTGTTGTAAATTAATGAAGATTTGCATTCTGAATTCTTTTAAAGTTACTGAAAGAACTTATATTGATAATAAGTTTATTGAAAATGTTTTCTAATAATATTTGCAACTGTGCTTAATTGTCTTTAAACATTTCTTATTTTATCACTTACAGGGACGCTGTGTCAACCTATAATATATTTGCAAATTCAACTCGTCTACGACGTTTTAGTACCAGTGTAAGATCATGTTACCTATTTACTCTCTTACTTTGTATTATTTATTACTCAGCTCAGTATTGATTAAATATTATTTAAGTTTCTCTGTTACTCTAGTAGCAAAATTCAAAATGTAAAACATTTATTTTCTATTTTATAAATAAACAAAAAATTAAATTTACAATAGGTTAGAAAGAATGTATTTTTGTACGTTATTTTGTATTTTTATTTTGTAACATTATAATTCTTTGATCAGCTTATTTGACTGATACTGGGAGTTTTCCAACAAGAGACACAGATGACATAATGTAACACAGTGAATCATTACTTCCTTGTTGTTTGCCAATGTTGAACAAAGATAAAATGATCACTATGTTACATAGTGTCGCTTGTTGAAAAGCTCCCACTGTGTTTTATCTCTATCCTACGTTTTTTTTTTATTAAAAACTATATAAGATACAAAGATTCCAATGAAATAAATCAAATTAAAAAAATGAAAAGCCAGTGTCGGCCAGTGAGCTGACACTGATTATTTTTGTGTAATAAATTATATTTAAATAACGAAAAATTACAAGACGTTTCGATCCCTAATTTGGATCCTCTTCGTTACAGAAATATAATAAACATTGGGGAGTATAAGGTGCTCTTTCATTGATAGGCATTGTTAAGCTATTGTCTATATATCAAAAATCATTAGATGTACAACGTCTTTAATAGTTGGCAAAATACTTAAACGATCAGTCGAATAATGAACTAAAATATTAGAAACATTAAATTATTGTAGTCAAAGTATAAGTTTAAATCTTGACTTACATATTAATAAAGCAATGGCAAAACAATAATGCGCATAATTAAATCAAGATGTGTACTGTATGACATACTGTAAGCCTGTGAGAGATCATCGGACAATGACTATGTTTGTATATACATAATAATAGATAAAACAGAAACAATCAAGAATTTGTAAATAAGTCATAATCTACAACGAATTTAACAAGTCTGTGTCGTTTTGCAAATTTAATCCCCTCTCTTGTATTTGAATAAAAATCATTTCTGAAATTAATCTTTTATTAAGAGATTTTTCTTCATCTAAAATTTGTTGAATCCATTGTATCATGACTTATTTACAAATTTTTGATTGTTTCTATATTTTATCTATTATTATGTATACTGAGTGTCTCAAAAACGTCGAGACACCTGAATATCTCGGAAAATATAAGTTTTACAGAAAAGTGTTTCAGACAAAAGTTGTAGGATTCAAAAAGATCTATTTACTGATCTTATCAGTTTGACCTTGGATGGCTTCACCAAGGTCAGGTCAAGGTCACATCGATTTTTTTAAATGAAACACCCTACTTTTGATTCCAGAATCTAATAGCTAGTGTCGATAGCTTTCCAAAACGCTATAAGAAAATATTTTTTCATTAAGTACTTTTTGAGTTATGATATTTGAAAGTTACAGTACCGCCAGTATTAGCATTACTCAAGGTGTACCACGCGGAGGTTGCCCAGGCGGATTTACACGTCTTTTGTGCTCAGAGAAAGATTGGAGAATAATGCAGCCAATGAAGGCAAGATCGGACGATGATCCAACCAAGGAAGGCAAGATCGGATGATGATCCAACCAACTAAGGCAAGATCGGACGATGATTCAGCCAATAAAGGCATCGTCCAATCTTGCCTTCATTGGTTGCATTATTCTCCAATCTTTCTCTGAGCACAAAAGACGTGTAAATCCGCCTGGGCAACCTCCGCGTGGTACACCTTGAGTAATGCTAATACTGGCGGTACTGTAACTTTCAAATATCATAACTCAAAAAGTACTTAATGAAAAAATATTTTCTTATAGCGTTTTGGAAAGCTATCGACACTAGCTATTAGATTCTGGAATCAAAAGTAGGGTGTTTCATTTAAAAAAATCGATGTGACCTTGACCTGACCTTGGTGAAGCCATCCAAGGTCAAACTGATAAGATCAGTAAATAGATCTTTTTGAATCCTACAACTTTTGTCTGAAACACTTTTCTGTAAAACTTATATTTTCCGAGATATTCAGGTGTCTCGACGTTTTTGAGACACTCAGTATACATAATAATAGATAAAATATAGAAACAATCAAAAATTTGTAAATAAGTCATGATACAATGGATTCAACAAATTTTAGATGAAGAAAAATCTCTTAATAAAAGATTAATTTCAGAAATGATTTTTATTCAAATACAAAAGAAGGAATTAAATTTGCAAAACGACTTGAATCCGTTGTGGATTATAACTTATTTACAAATTATTGATTGTCTCTGTTTTATCTATTATTATGTATATATAAACGTAGTCATTGTCCGACGATCTCTCACAGGCTTACAGTATGTCATACAGTACACATCTTGATTTAATTATGCGCATTATTGTTTTGCCATTTTACACAAATTCTTGATTGTTTCTATATTTTATCTATTATTCTGTATACAGAATCCCATTTTAATGTCCCATCCCAAATAACTTTTTTATTTTTGATCTTAGAAAAAAGTTTCAAACATAATCAGTGTCCGAAGATCTCTCATAAGCTTACAGCATATCATACAGTATACATCTTGATTTAATTGTGCGCATTATTGTCTTGTTATTGCTTTATGAATGTGTATAAGTCGAGATTTAATCTTATATTTTGACTATAATAATTTGCTCTGTTTCTAATATTTTAGCTTAATATTCAACTCACCGTTTAAATATTAAAGACGTTGTACAATACATTTGACTTTTTATATATGGACAATAGCTTAACAATAACCTGTCAGTGAAAAAGCGCCTCATACTCTAATTTTGTACTGTTTGTTATATTTCTATACCGAAGAGAACCTAAATTTAGGGGTCGAAACGTCTTGTAATTTCATTATTTAAATATAATTTATTACACAAGAACAACCAGTGTTGGCTCATTTTTCATTTGTTTAATTTGATCTACTTTTTTTACTTTTAGAGCCCTGGTAATGTTCCTAGATTGACACCACGCGTGAGTCAGTTAAGACAGGAAGAATGCGTGGATGTCGCTGGCCGGGAGGCAGCACACGAGAAGGAAATTCATAGTGCCATGCAGATATCGCAATCATGGGAGGATCTCACCTTAGAGGCGGAAGGATTATCATTCAAGGATTCAGAGTCTCTCACGCAGCTTAACAAAGTAGAACGACCAAAGAGGCCATTGGATCCTCTAAGTTTAAATCTGTCTATCACCGGCTCTCCGTTATGTTCTTCACCTTCCCCCACAAGATCTGGATTTAATCAAAGACAGTGTTACTCTCCTGGCATTCACATCTGGAAGAACAATTTGTCTCCTAGTCCTACTAGAAAGGCATTTGCCACGAGGTAAATCTTGTTTAGAACATAAATTTATCTCGTCTGAAGTTGTTGCAGAAAATTTATGTATGGTCATACTTAAAAAGAAAAAAAAGTAGTTAATGCAGTTTATATTATTTTTTTATGTTTATTATTTTCTGCTAATATTTCATGAAATACAGGCGCAGTTTGAGTCCTATCGCGATAAGGCCAAGCTGTTTAGGACCAGTCAAAAGAAAATTCGAATTAGACGAGACTGGAATGGATCACAGTTTACAACCACCTGCAAAGCGCACTTCTGGTTTATTAACATCAGTTGTATCCAGGTTGCGTATATTTTTACGTAATAATTCTCTGTGTATATTACACTTAAATATGAACAAATTATCAAAGTAATAATTTTTTTAATAAAAGAAACGACCACACACACACACACACACACACACACACACACACACACACACACACACACACACACACACACACACAGATCTGTTTTTTATTTCTACATTCTTCGAACTAAACACGGTGCAATAAGTTAAAGTGAAACAAACATGTATTTATTTCACTGCAGGAATAAAAAAATAGACCTATGTGTGTATCCCTATAATATAATTTCTTTAATTCAATAATATCTTCGCAGATTGGATGCTCTGTCCAGCCCACTCCCTGGAACTATTAGTTCCGTGGGCACACCCGAATCGTTATCGAGCGCGGATTCACCTAGTTTCTCTTTTCGGCCGGTGGATAGTCCATCACCAGTTCGCGTAAATCCGAACAGCGACAGCGAGTCTTTATCAGATGTGAGCAATCAAAGCAAATCGATGGATCAAATACGTGCCGATCAGATCAGTCAGGATAATCACAGATGAACATGAGAGATTGTCGGACACGTGAGAGCTTGAAGATTCGACGTGTCATATTAATTCTTCTTGGCATATCGATGTAAAGGAGAAAGTATTTGTATCTCGCACGAATCCAAAAATTGCGAGCATATTCTTGTTGTTGGTCTTGTCGTTCGTAGACAAAGAACAGTAGTATGACATGAATTTTTTGGAACTTTAGTGCAAGTATGACATAAGTTTAGAAGAGAACCACTTCTAAATATGCATCTCTAATTCATTTTCGATGTACGAGTAAGCGTAGCGCCAACAGTGTTCTTTCCCTTTAATTAAATGCTAGCCACACAATGTCGGTGAAAAAACGCTTTACATGCCCCTGTATCGTTCCATGTATTCCGGAGTGAAATATCTATATCCTCCGAATGGAATGATTTATTTCCTCTTTTTATCTTTGTTTAATTAGCTATATACAATGATTCTGTATGTATCGATTAATGTATACAAAATAAGCCTTTTTCTTCGCTAATTGTGTACTATCCACTCTATTCAATGATTCTTGGCTCTTGTTATCTATTTTTAATATTTGATAAGTTTATTTTGGGCATTGGATAATTCTCTATCCAGTGATTCCTAACGAAATCTATTTGTTATATAGATGATCAAGATTGCGTTTGATCACATTTAATCGTGTTTAATCGTGTTGATTTCGTAATATTGTACAGACACGGTTCAATCACCCCGTTGCCTTTAATCATTTTTTTAATTATATTATTTCTGCCGATATTGACGGGATTTCAGTTTCCATCTTAACAAAAAGTTCACGTAGTTAAAATCCCCAGGCTCGTATTCTTTGTAGTAGTCAGTGTAAGTGCTAATAGAAAATCTTGAAGTTTTCCCTTATAATATGTTAAAAGTAATGATTGCATAATATAAAGGTAATATATCCAAGAAGAGGTGTAAGAGTACTCCAATATATTTCGAATTTTTCAAATATGTCTGACAAGGAAGCACAAGCAAACGTCTCCTTCCGATTGTAATAAGCTTTGGATATGTTAAAATATAGATAAAAGTAAGAGACATATATTTTTTTATAACTTGCCCGTATATTAAGAAAATGAAACTCTCTCTTGAAAAAAATCATTTTTCTTCTTTTTAAATATCTAAAATCTAAACCATAAAAGATATAAAAATGTTTTAATTAAATAATAACTTATAATAATTATAAAAATAATTTTTAAATCAAAATTTTCAATGAAATATTGAATAAAATATGTTAATAATAATAAAAATGTTTATGTAAATAAATATTCATACAAAATAAAATTTTTTATTTATAGAAAATAAAACATTAAAAAAGTTTTGTTATAAAATATTTTTGAAGCCTTTTTTCAACTTTTATATAAAAACATTTTGTTTATATCTGATACTTTAGATGGTATTCATTCAGAAAAAAAAGAAACAAATCGACTTTTTTCAAGAGAGAGTTTCACTTCTTTAGAGGATCCTAAAATCGTTTGTTCTATCAATTCAATAAGACTTACACACACACGATTTACGTATCGTTGACACATTGCTACATCAGTATCGCACGCATATGTGTATGTACAAATTTTCTAACTAATCTTTTTTATTAGGTATCGAAGTCTAATTTTGTTCATGCAATCCTTAGTCTAAATCAAGATTATTTTATATGTATAAAGTATAAAACTTGCATATAAAGAAAATACTTATATTTACGAGTCGATAACAAAATTTCCAATTTTTTTTCATTTTTGACGTAAAATCGATCTGTTTAGACCATTACTGTTTATACTTTTTTTGTGGAAAAAGAAAAAAATATTAGAAAAATAACACAGGTCTACAAAAAAGGGGGTCTTGGATGTTGTCGGGAAGCTGTGGGTCATTTCCGAAGTAATTTTCTGCGTAGAATCCGAATCTGAAACCAGAATTGGCCCATCACGTCAGGATTTTGAGATATTAGGGGATATATACTCGAAAAATGCGTTTTTATGCTACTTTAGAGGTTATGTACAGGACGCAACCAATTTTTTGGGTCTTTTGTGCTATTTGCATCATTTAGTAATATTCTTACCCTTCAAAATGAGATATTGATCGACTACCTACGATTTTTTTTCGCCAAGTTACGGGCATTTTAACCCACTTGCGTAACCGTTTTTCCCGTCTTTTTCGTTCCTGTTCTTAACAAACGTGAAACGACCACAAATATAACAAAAACTGTTAGGATCATTTAAACACTTACGCGGGGCCATTGTTAAGACAGCAAACAGTCACAATTGTGACTGTTTATATATTAGGACCTTGAATAACGGACAGCGCGTCTTGTGCGCTGCGGCTCTGAGTGCAAGGCGTCTACCAACTTTAAACAAATCATTAGTTTTAAACTTATTAATGCAATGAAAATGAAACTTTCCAGAACATTTGTTCATATCCGAATGAACAACTTTCTCGCTGAAAGTTTTAGGATGCTCGAAATTCGCTCGATAAACGAAGCACCTGAATGCATAAAAAAGGATATTTTGCAGGTGTGTATAAAAAAAATAATAAGTTGTTTGTTTATTGACAAATATCGGTTTTTCTTTCTTCACTATACGTGGAAAACTCTAATGATCATAACTTCGAAAATAGCAAAAAAACGCATTTTTCGAGTATATATCCTCAAATATCTCAAAATCCTGACGTGATAGGCCAATTCTGATTTCAGATTCGGATTCTACGTAGAAAATTACGTCGGAAATGACCCACAGCTTCCCAACAACAAAACCTTGTTGACCTGTGTAATCGATAAAACAGGGGATTTTAGGGTCCCCTTAATGTGCAATTAAGCACTTATAAGTACATCTCTCTTATTTTTCTCTATATTTTAACATATCCAAAGCTTATTATAAAGTCGCAGCGAGACATTTGAATGTATTTTCTTCTGAGTCGTTTTTAGGAGAACAGTGAGAATATGTTGCATATCCTCACACTCGAAGATCAAAGATATCTGTAATCTTTGCGAGGAAAAATCCACAAATATTGTCAGTTTTTCCTACCTTCTGACTGTTTGTCAAAATGATTCATGGCCGGGTGAAACTCTAGTACCAGCGTATGTCGAACATCAATAATGTATATCATTTACGCAAAAGTGCTGCTGTAATTCATGAGATAATGATCTTGTCCTGGGTGTATATCAATTGTCCACATCACTAATTGGCTAATTTAAAATAATATAATCTCATTGGTGAAGCAATGAAAAATTATTAGGAACAGGCTGATATGAGTGATGTGTGCAATTGAACTGTATTGCAAGTGTGCCGCTCCCTCTTGTCCTATGCATTAATAATAATAATAATAGTAATAATAATAATAATGATGATAATATATAGACGCGTTTGTCCTAGATTTCTCCGAACGATATCGTACAAATGGTTCTGTTTTCTCTCTGACGCTTTATTTACGAATAATGACGTCATGTAGACTCCGCAAGATCTTCCCTTTACTTAAACCAAAGCATAAATATTAAGTTTTCAATCTCATACTACATTTAATACTCCTTTTCTTCTCTTTTTATTTTCATTGACTCACGTCAATATTGATCAGGCTCGTCCTTGTGTTTCTGACAAAACACATCTCTCTAATAACTACACGACATGTTACGAAACATGTGATGATTTTTGGAATAAATAGAGCCGACCGAAATTTCGGTTTCGGTCAGTTCAGTTCAGTAAAAAATCAGAGTTTCGGTTTGATTTCGGTTTTCGGACGAAATTAAGAGAAAATTTTGGTAACTAAGCCGAAACTGTACAAATTGCAACGCTCGAGCGCCGGCGACATTCGAAAAACTATATGTTACCATCGATTGAGATCGGTGCCGATTGCTGTAAACTACGCCGGCGCTATCTCTTCCTTTTTCCTTTTTTATTCACCAAGTCGCCACATGTCTAGTGCCTGAAATTCCTTATAATTTATAGAAAATTCCTTATCATTTATATATAAGAAATAATAAGATATTAATAAATCTTATTTTTCAAAAAGTATAAAAATTTTACATATTTTAACATTTTCCAATGACTCTCCGAAAATATGGTGTTTGTAAGATTTATCTAATTTCGGTTTCGGTCGAAATTGAATAAAAACCGAATATTTGTTTTCGGTTTTGGCTGGAGGTAAAAAAAGTGGTTTCGGTCGGACTCTCTAAATGGAGCATTCCGAGAAATTTCCATGCAATCTCTATCGAGCGTTACTTTTGGAGTATGTATTTTGTATAAATATATATAAATAGAAGACATCATATTTACATATATCTGTATGAAAGTATCAGGTTTCAGAAGAGAAAGAAAGAG
>NW_017257935.1:312602-348246 GCF_001594055.1 Mycetomoellerius zeteki
AAAGAGTGTTTAACTCGATTGACGATGCTATGAAAATCTGTGACTGTGCCAGAAAATATTATTATATGTAATATGCGCAGAAAGGATTGTGTTTAGATCTTGAATGCGTTTTAGCATGTACTTTTCGAACTTCCGCTCATCTGTTAATAAACTGATGATAGATTATGTCATATTTCATTTTATGCGACGTGTCGTCAAAGATTTTTATTAATGTTCACAGGCGAGTATGTCAATAAAATTAAACGTTAAAGATTTTTATCAATGTCCGCGTGTGGACATCAATAAAAATCTACGACACATTGTTCCAGTTGATTTTCGAAAATCTTACAAATGAACACAACAAAATGTTTTCTTTCGATTTTAATAAACTTTAAGATATGTTAAAATATAGAAAAAAATAAGAGACGTAGTTTTTTTTATAAATGCTTTTTCGCATGTTAAGGATATGAAACCTTTACTTGGAAAAAATTAGTTTTTTTTTAATGAATGTTGGTTAATTTAAAAAATAAAAAAAAACAGGCATAAAAAAGTTTTAATTAAAAGTTGAATGATTTTGAAAAGTGTTTTATATATAATAATGAAAAGTAGTTTTGATTTTTATTTTTTATTAAAAAATGTTAATTTTTTTACTATAAAAATATTATATTGTATGGCTCGATAAAATGAAATTCAATAAATCAAATTGAAGCTATTCGAGCCCGGCTGGTATTCGAGTGTTGTGTCTTATGTATATTTTTCTTATAAAATATTATTTATTACTGTAATACAATATTTCAAACGCCACGTTTTTTTTTATAAATTACAATTTTTTAATAAAAAAATTGTTTAAAAAGTTACAAAGTACTTTGAAACTTCAAATTTACTTAAAACTCTTTTATTTTTTTATATCTGACGATATTCATTTGGGAAAACAGATTTTTTTCAAGAGAGGATTTCATTTAACATGAAAAAACGCTTACAAAAAACTAAGTGTCTTTCATCGCAATCCCCCGCATAAGGCGCGAATACCACCGCGATGACTAAATCATTACGTAGACTGCGTATTTTTAATAGGAAGTCGACGATTGCGTGCGTGCGTGCGTGCGTGCGTACGTGCGTGCGACATAAAATGTGAATGTAAAGCTTTCCTGTCTGTTTCTTGTACATAACATGTCGACTTTTCTCCATAGATTTTAGCGTAATCGGATGTAGTTGTAGCAGATCTCTGGCAAGAAAGGAATCTTCCCAAAACGCGCGTATGCTTCCTATGTCTAAGACTGAAACTGATATCGCACTAGGCGTGTATTAAAAACGAAATTGCTTCTTTTTTTTCTTCTGTACTTCGAATTCACGATAAAGCGTACCCGCGCAATTTCGAAATGAAGAGAAACACTACGTTCGTATACTTATCTCGGTGATTTTTATTTATTTCGGCACACGGAAATCAGTAGTGTTAAAAAAAATTATTTATATCTCATTTGTGTAATGCGCGGACGAAAAACATTAGGAAATGATACTTGTCAATTACGAGCGCGCTGTAAATTTTATGTAAAAAAATTTCCATTTTTTTAAGAAAAATGTTTTTGTAGAAAAAAACCAATTTGTTTAAAATAAAATTTGATTCGCCGGAATTGTGCGGTAAAGTTTTAGCCTGCTCCAACCGGATTAATTGCCTGCGCGTTCAGTGCAGAAAGCAATTTTGCAACTGTTGTAAAATATTTTAATATAATTAGTCTTTGCCTTCAATTTCTCACTGGATTTAAATGTATTATAAACCAATGATACTAAAGAATTTTATAATAGCAATTTTGAAGCAAAACTGCTTTCTCTGCTGAACGCAGCTATTTATATAAGTTGCTTAAATTTCTATTTATATACATCAATACTCACATATTCACATAATTCTCATTTGTGATGTTATAACTCAATTAAATACGGCACGTACGTATTTTTTTTATTCTAATAAGTGAGAGTCAACTGAATTTTTACCTATAATTTGCACAAGCTCGAGACCAAGTGCTTTACCATACTTGTCTTGTTAACTCATATTTATTTGTCTCCAAAGTAAGTAAGTAGTGACGTCATTATCTGAATATAAAATACATAACTTTAGATTCGATGGCTGCTTTCCTTTTAGAAGACACAGACGACACAAACGTTCTATTTTTGTTATGAAGGATAGAACGACGTTTTTGTTGACTGCAGTCGACTGTGTCTTCTAAAAGAAAAGCAGCCAGTATGACTTTCACACACAATGTGAAAATGGAAAGCAGTATGTCCGTTCTTATTTTAAGACCGTCTTACGTAATGTCTTAAGATGCTAATACAGCTTCCTGATTGACTTATGACATCTTGAATACTTAAAACAATCTTAAATATAAAAATCGACTTTGAATATCGTCCGTAGATTGATCCAGTGCAGGCCTGTCCAATTTGGGCTCCGGAGTCAAAACACAAAGCCATCGATGCAAAAAAATTCAATGTGGAGACTGTAAAATCTAAGGCCCGGTTGCACCAACGTTACTTTAATTTTAAGGCTTAAAACTCTTTGTTCCTTCTCTTTTCGGCTTTAAAACGAGACAGAGAGAGTTTTAAATCTCGCTAAAGTCAAAGTAACGTTGGTGCAACCGGGCTTAAGTGACGCTTATCAACAGTTTATAGTTCCTAAAATCTTACATTGAATTTTTTTACATCGATGGCTTTGCGTTTTGGCTCCGGAGCTCAAATTGGACAGACCTGATGTCCTGATCTAGTGTATACGACTTTTGGATAATATATATATATATATATGTGTGTCTTTGTTTCATGGCGCGTGCGTTCTGTCTCAGGCGAGCTGTCAAATTCCGCGCGCATATATAATCGAATCTGACACCATAGGTGCGTTCAGGGAGACGCTATTAGCGCTATTTGTGTCATTCTAGCCTTGTTTTACGTCTAATAAACAACGAAGATAGAATGACAGAAGTAGCGCTATTAGCGTCCTCCCGAACGCACCACATGCGCGCATGGATCAGCTGATTGCAGAACGCGACACATCCGCTCTAGGCTGCGTTCGGAAACATCACCTGGTGCGTTCGGGGAGATGCTAATAGCGCTATCTGTCATTCTATCTTCGTTGTTTATTAAACGTAAAACAAGGATAGAATGACACAATAACGGTAATAGCGTCTCCCTGAACGCATCTTGGGTACTCCCGTATATCATCTTATCCTTGTTTAACATTAGGGCTGCGTTCGGAAACATCACCTGGGTGTCCGTGTATCACCTTATCCTTGTTTAACATTGGGTGAATAACAAGGATAAAATGATACACAGGGGTACTCGGGTGATGTTTCCGAACGCAGCCCTGCACGGATGACGGAAATGCTGGCGAAATGCACGGAAAGGCTTGAAAAACATCGTGTTATTCATGACGCGCATAACCTACATCTAAACCGTCCGTCGAAATGAAACAAGTTTTTATCCACTTCTATCTATCGCTAACTTGATTTATTGCTGAATTTCACGCCACGAACAGTGATAATTAAAAGTATTGCGTACTTATACAGTTTCGCTCAAAGAGCGAAGAGAGTCAAGTAATAATAACGGCGGTATGTATTCTTTCTTCAATTCCGTTTTTCTTTTGTGTCGTTATGAGACTAAATCGCGATGTTTTTTGCGAAAAAAATTTTTAGTTATTTAGCGGAAAAAAAATGTTGTGGAGGGAAGGAGAACATAACGCTTAATTTTTGTGCAATTTTTCAATTTTTTTCTTACTGTGTACTCGAAGCGCTTAATTATTTCGAACGATGTTTTGAATTCTATACACATGGCACGTGTATTTTTCGACACTTGTCAGTGTTCCAATTTTTGTAAAAAAAAAGTCTGAGAAATTTTCTAAAAAATGTGTTATAAAGTTGTAGAAATTCTGAAAAATTCTGAAGTTTACTTAAAAATTCTCATCAGAGATGACCAAATAAGTATTGTAATATTATGAAATGATCTTTATCTTTGTAAAAAAAAATGTAACACATTTTTATCTAGTTCTTTTTAGTGTTTTGTGGAGAAAATGGTAGATATAAAGAGCAATCCTCCCATCGGAGAGAACGACTCACATTACGAGTCGAGGATACGAGCGAACAGTTTTGGCCGAGGTTCTGGCACAGGAACGTCAACACCATCATCCTTTTCCGACTACATGACGGGGGAGGCAGACGATAGCTCTGACAGTAAGAGTACCATACCATTCAGCTTGAAATCAGTAGAGACCATGCTGTCATTGTCCAAGGTATATAAAATAATAGTATAGGTATATAATATATAAAATATAATTTAAAATAATATTTCTCTTCAAGATCGTCTTAGGTAATATTTTATAGCGTTTTTCCTTGGGATACACTGGGTGCAGCCTCACTAGTTGCATGTAAGCACACACTACACTCAGTTGCACTAGAGTGGTGCACACCTAATCTTCATTATTATGCTAAAACCCTATTCCCGTTTGACTTCCATTTTCAAATTTTAAATGTTACACTGGCTTTACATCGTCCCTTTGAGATGGTATAGCAAAATCTTACTTCGTGCATAGAATTTGCACTACACCATAGTACACTCACAGAAACACAGTACACCGAATGAGTTCGCTTACCACCAACCATGGAAACACGGTACACTGTTTGAGTGTTGCACTAGTGAGCGATAGTGCAGCCAAAAGAAAACGCTATTAAATGCTAATACATGCACACGCACGCACCCTTCTGATTGGTTTATCTTAAGACTTTACTTAAGATAGTCTTAAATGTAAGAAACTACTTCTGAATTGCGCCCAGACAACCATATTAGCATCTTAAGACATTACTTAAGACGGTCTAAAAATGAAAACAGACTATTCATAGTCAATTCTTATATTCAAGACCATCTTAAGTTCAGTCTTGAGGTGTCATGAACAAATCAAAGGACCGCATTCGCGTCTTAAGACATTACTTAAGACGATCTTGAAATAAGAACCGACTATGAATACCAGCCTATGAATACCGTCTTGTGACATCTTAAGGCTGTACTTAAAATGGTCTTAAATGTAAAAACCAAGTATGAATACTGATCTCTAAATACAATGGCATATATATACTATAACCAATGTGAAATAATACAACATATATATTCTATTAAATAACGTGATAATGTCATTATTGAGTATTTAATTGTTTAAAATATTCACGTTTTACATTTAACTTTACTAATTTCATGTACAGCAGCTTTTAGTATACACTAATCTGAGTGTAATGCAAGTGACTGAACTCGCTATAAACGAATTTGTCCAGTATTGTTATACAATATTATCTTGTTACAAATGAATACTAGAGAAAATAATGGAAATGACTTTTATCCAGGATGTTTCTCAGGAGGATCTTCAAGAGATGGTGCGCAAGTGCAAACTGATGGTGTTGGAGAGCGCCGAATGTTCGGATGAGCGTAAATGGCTCGTTCGACGGCTGATTGAATTGCGTTTGCGCGTGCAAGAGTTGCGTGAGACTTCAGATGAGAATCTCTTTGAAACGCGTGTAATTCTCGGTCATCACTTCGTGCCGCAGAAGTACTATATTACCACGTCTAGTCCGGTTTATTGTGACCATTGCAGCGGCGCGATTTGGACGATGCTGCAGTCGTGGTACATGTGCAACGGTAAATGTTAAACAATTCAGCTCTAGACTGTTCTCTGAACTGATCAACATATATTGTGATGATTAGCATAATTTCCAATGAGTTTAAATGATATCCTTGATGATTTTTGTTTTATTACGATTACAAATTGGTCGAAAAAGTCTAATAGGTAAAAAAAAACCATAGTAAATTTCAGTTTTTATTAGGTCTGTTCACGTTGCTTGAAATCTTCTCAAAATTTTACATTTAAAATAAGATAATTAAATTAAACAAGAACAAATTTTATATTGTTTTAAAATAAGATAAATATATTTTTTCAGACATTAAAGAGAAAGAAAATGAAGATACTAAATACAAAAAGTACAGACAACGCGAAGAGACTTAATGTCCCGGATTTTATCCAATGGAATAAATTGGCAAAAACTATAAAAATGACTAATATATAACACATTTATATAACTTTATGCAAAAAAAATTTTTTGCTTCAATTAGTAATGGCTTACATGCACTGAATTTGCTTTGCCAGCTTTCATTTGCGAATACAACACTCTGAACGCACTGATACAGTACGCTCTATATAATCCGAATATGTGGCACCGAGAAAGTTCGCACTTAGTGCGCATTAGAGCAGTGTGCCGAATCCACTATGAATCATACAGATTACTATGAGAGAGAAAGAGAGAGAGGGAGGGGGAGATTTAAAGAAAAAAGAAATTAATCAGTCAATTTTTATAAATACATTTTCTCAACTTTATAAATTGCACACTGATTCGGTTTGTCAGACTCGAAACGCAGTTGCAAACTGACGTTGAAATATTAATATTTCAAATTAGATTGATGATCATTTTAATAATGATACTAATAAACATCTTAAAAACCTGTAAATATTATTGTGAAATGTGTAATAATTATTGTGAAAAATATTACCTCAATCAGGGTAAATTGAAATTAGTATGTGAAATATATTTTTAAAACAAAAATCCCTCAGAGATATATACAAATATTACGAAATTTTATATTAGTTTTTAATAAAAAAAATCTAATAGAGTAATACAATTAAAAATTTTTACTAATATAAATCTGAGCTGTCAATTCAAAAATATCGGTAAAAAGATTTTCTACTTTATCGTTTTTAAGAAGAGATCAATTTTTGCCGATTTTTTTCTGGAAAATATTGATTTTTACCGCTGGATTTTATGCAAAAAAATATTGAATTTTTGTTATAAATATGTCTGTTAACGTCTCTTAAAAAAAAAACAGCATAAAACAAATACGGCATTCTGTTACAAATACGTCTTATTTATTCAGATTGCAAATTCAGTTGCCACTGGAAGTGTCTGAACAATGTGTGTCGTGTATGCGTGCACGTGGTTGCCAGTGAAGCTGGCGGATACACGCACACGAAGGATATCTGTCCGGAGCAAGGCCTCTCGAAGCAAGGCTACCGTTGCGCGGAATGTAAAGTGCGAATAACATTCAGTAAGTATTTAATAGATTAGATTAAAAAAATGTCTTGTTAATTGTAAATAAGTATATAAAATGGACTATTTGTTCGATTGTCGTATTCGTTTAATGTCTGCTAATTATTTTATTCCTTTGATAACTACTAAAATATTCCATAAGATAATGATAATGAATGTATTGTCCTCCTGACAAGCTTTCTCAAAAGGATTATCGATAATGAATGTATTGTCCTGACAAGCTTTCTCAAAAGGATTATCGTTATCCTGTTTCGGGAATTCCTTTAAGAATGCAGGTATCTAATATAGCAATAAGCAATATATTATACTAATACATTAAAATGTTATGCAGACGTTGTTACCTTAATATAAACATCTTACATCTTCATTTATTACTTCAACTTTCATGTAACTGTATTAAGATACTTTGTGATATTTTGAATACATTTTTTTGTATCTTTTACCAAATGTTTATGGAATTATAATTTCCCATTAGATTGACGATAAATAGAATTTTTTCATAGATACATATCTCTTAAATCATGATATTTATAATTATATACAATCTGATAATTAAAATAGTGACACTTCTAGAATCAGCGTGGGTAGAGCCTCGACTTTGCGACTACAGCGGTTTATATTACTGTCAAAGATGCCATTGGAACACAGCGATGGTCATTCCCGCGAGAGTAATCAGAAATTGGGACATGGAGCCGCGTTTGGTGTCTCGCGCCGCAGTGCAGCTTTTGATGCTCCTGGAGGATCGTTCCGTACTACCGCTGGAAGAATTAAACCCGAAACTCTTTACCTTAGTTCCGGATTTATCGCTTGTAAAGGTAAAAGTTCCAAATATACTATCATATATATAATTATAAAACACATATATTAGAGTAGCTAAATTAAAAATTATTAGATAAGGTAATTCGAGGGAAGATGCCATAAGAGGGAAGACGCCACTTTATTTATAGTTTCTTCATAGAACACGCGCGTTGATCATACTGTGCAAAAACGTGTGACAAATAGTTGCGCAGTTATTGGCTTAGATGAACATGTTCATGCCGATGTCGATTGGAAAAGATTATACGAAATACGAAAAGATAGGTCGTGAAACGTGCTCTTTGTAATATTTGGTATGTTAATAGCTAAAATCTGTATTTCGATGCATCACAAATCAAATGTCTCTTTTTTTTTATCAAAATGAAACTAAAAGAGATTTGAATTACATTTTTTTTATTATAATGCACATTATATGCAATCAATGCATCACATTAAAAATCGTTTCTTCTTCATTAAATGTGGCTGTTTTAATTAATATGTGCATTTAATTAAATGATAATATTATCTAGATAAATAATGAGATGTGTTGCTATTAAATTTTAGCGAATGCGAGAGGAAATGCAGATGATGAAGAAGTATTTAGTTTTATGCGTGGAAGCTTGCACTCAGGGATTACCGTGGAAGATTGGGTTGCGCACACATATGATCGAAAATTCGGGTAACTATTCCATTAAGGACCTCATCGACCTTCAAAGTGGCATTCTCTTGGATGAGCTTCGTACCGCATACGATACGATGCACGCGCACATTACGCAGCAATGCGATCTCTGCAAGGCAAGGTAAATATTTAAAAAGAGAAAGGATACACTTTTTACGATATTCATTTGTATAACTTACTTTTAATGATGAATTCATATGTCAAAGCTCACCATTATCATTGTTTTCGAACTTAATACATATAGAATAGTATGTATAACATTCCATATGTAGTAAATACATTTTAATTAATATAATGTATATTATATTTCAAGACTTCCAATAATTTCAATTAGAATTAAAATTAATGACTATATTTTTCCTACTATATGGTTCAATCCTGATGTCAGCTTTTTTATACGATATATTTATAAATGTGTGTGCGTGCGTGCGTGCGTGCGTGCGTGCGCGCGCGTGTGTTTATTCGTGATAATTTTAAGTTTAATTATAGTTTAATTATTGTTTAATTATTGTTTAATTATAAATAGTTTAATTGGGAGCTGCTCGAGGTCTCTCTGAATGAACCCAACGTATGACAGATGTCGTACGTAGTGTGAATCCTACGTTTCATGTACATTGGGTTCATTCGGAGCGATCCCGAGCAGCTCCCGAGAGACAAAACGAACAATGCTATTACTGTCAGCATGCACACACACCTAATTTCTAAAAAGATTTTAATCATTGGACACATTGAGTAATGCTAATGCCAGCGGTACTGTAACATGCAAACCTTATAACTCGAAAAGTACTTCATGAAAAATATTTTATTATAATGGTTTTTTTTAAAGCTCTCGAGGTGTGCTACAAGAATATGCAATAAAAAATGGGGGGTCCATTTAAAAAATTCATGTTGACCTTGACCTGACCTTGGTAGTGCCCCCTATTCCGTTATTTCCACGCGATTAAAATGCCCCACCCTATATATATATATACAAGATTAGAATTAATACAAGAGAATCCTATTTAATACCAAAAATAAGTTATATACAATACCATAAATAAAGGAAATATTTCCATCTCTTAGGGGACACTTATGCGAAATATGTGGCAATGACGAGGTAATCTATCCATGGGACGCTAGCTCGGTTATTTGTCAGCAATGTTCGGCAGTGCATCATCGCGTTTGTTGGGCCAAGCGCAATCATTGCTGCCCACGATGCGCACGTCTGCAAAAACGTCGCGCTCTACAGGGACAAACGATGCAGGATGGCGAAGACTGTGATACAAACGACACTGCAAAGGACTCCTAAATGAAAATGCCACATAAACACGTCGTAAAATATTATTCGTACAGCTATGTAACGATTTATACTTTGTACCTGTTTTTTTTTTAAGCGGATTAAATCGATTGCAATCTGTAATTTTTATATATTACCATACACGCAAAAGTTTGTACGTAAAGTTTTTATAATTATGAATTTATAATTGTATTATGTGATTTTTTTGTAATGCGCGGTCTAATTAATGAAATTACTCAGGTGCCACATTTTTTAAAATAATTGTACAAAATTGCCATGTAATGCGCGAAGTATCACAAGCATAGATGTAGTGAACGTAAACAGTATACTCATTCATCAAACTCTGCAAATTAGCGATTAATTACGATGTTATATACTTTTATGTTTTAGAAAAATCTTTACTAATAATAAATCATCTGCCGCATATTCTACATACATGTAATATGTACCAATTTATATGGAAATCATAGCGAATTAATAGATAAATGGAGAAAAAAAGGCTTAGAATCGGTGTAGTTTTACTACTTCAATATTTGATATAATAAGTCGTGTGATATTCTTGCTGCGTTACTGTTCTCACAATGTGGTAGCAAATGTGCCAGATTTCTAAGTACACTTTGCTAACTTAACATATAATATATGACATCGTATCAAACCTAGCTTTGGTTTATTTTCTGTTTATATATTATGCCAGCATATAAATATTTAATTTTGTTCCATTTATACTGAATTATTTTGTTCAATTTTTATAGCATTTTTTTAAGTTATGACGCAATGTTTGAAGAATTTTTGCTGTATTTTTGTTAACGCTAATTGAAATGACAGATCGTGCTCGATTGCTTCCCGATTTTTTCCAACATAATATATGATAATCTATTCTTTTAGATTACTTATCTGTGATAGATAAAATTGTAGAAGAAAAATAAACACAAGATATATATTAGGCAAGCATAAAGACTATAAAAAAGATTTTGGGATAAAAAACGCAAGAAGTCTTGGAGAGGAATCGGTTAGTTGCTTAAATTAAAAATAAATAATGCACTTTATTATCTCATTTATATATTACCTTCAAATACATGCAGGTACAAAAAAATAAGTAAACATACATTTGTTTGTATGATTGATTACTTATATATTACTTACATAATAAATCTTTCTATTCGCAGGTGATTCAATAATGTTTAATTCATAATAATAAAAAAAACTATTCGGGATAAGATTTTTCTGACCAGAAAAGAATTCTTACTTAAATGTTTCAACAAATACTTCACAATTTTACGTGATTGCTTTTGTTATATGAAACACTATCTAATCCAACACTATCTGTCCAAGCATGACGTGTGAAACAAAATGAAAAATTTAAGATCGATTTACGCAGCGCTGTGTCTCAGCAAGGTCAAATAACCTTAATTCACCGCTGCAATAAAATTATTTGTTGATATATCACACTTGGAATTTTCGAAAAATGCTGGCGCAGTACAATGCGCGTAGCCGAGTAGTTGGATACACACTTTATCCTGTATCGCTATCTTTCTAAAATTATATCTCGAAAATGGCTGGGCCTCCCAGAATGTGGCTTTGTACGATTAAAGTCGACATATAATGTTATATTTAAAGTTATTAAAAACAAAAATCGGTCCTAGCCCCTCATTATTGCGCGATTTTAAATATTTGAAATGTTGGAACAGGAATAATAATGAAGCGTTACTCAAAATAGGGCATCGTCACGTATATAACATTATTTCTTTGTTTGATATTAACAATAATTCCATAATTCAATCAATTATTTGTACGCAAGATAATGCTATCATAAATCTTTTTTGACAGAAACGTAATTTTATTATTTAACAAATTTCGATTACATTCTTCGGTGGTACTCCCCTTTTAATTATATGCGGAATCATTTTTGGGACCATACTGGAAATAAAATGAATAAGAATAAATTGATAAACCAGACATCTGAAACAGAGAATCGTGATAGATTAGATTTATTTGCAACTTACGTGATACAATCGATAATTGGGCAGACGGATAAGCAAAGTGTACAACCGGTGCAGTCATTCGTCACCGTTGGGATGTGAGTGTCCGGATGAAAGGTAATGGCCTGATATCCGGAATCCGCGCAAGCCATATAACACTTGCCACAATTTATGCACATGTCCTGGAAAAAATAGCAAGTAAATACAATATTGCATTTTGTAACAATAAAATAAATCGAGCAAAACATTACTTAACGTACATCGTCAATCAAAGCAACCACTTGCTTCCTGTTGTCCAATTCCTTGTAGCTGCCAATATGAAGTAATGCTTTGCCGATTATGTCCTTAACAGTAGGTATTGGCGCAATTGGTCCTGGAGCCGGTCGCATCTCCTTAACGATCTCGTTTAAGAGATTCGAGTTCACTTTTAGCTCAGCTATCTTTTGCTCACGCAGCCTTTGGTACTCGCCGAAATACGGTACATTCTGCAAAAGTGTTTTTTTTTTTTAATATTTTATTTTATTTATGCAGATATTAATTGATAATTCTTACTTTGCCAAGGGCGTGTTGCAAGGATATAGGTTTGCCCTTTTGGTGTTTAAACGTCGGCGGGCTTTGTCCATCCCAATCTTTCGCCTGTGCCAAACTCTTTAGATATAACAACGCTTTCAAACCGGTCACGTAATCGTCTATCAATGTGAAGTCTTGGTTTTGAATGGCACTACAAATCTATGTATTAAATTTATTGTGACGATATGATGAATTTACGAGTAATATTATTTTAATATCTAAAGAATGTAGGTATATTATAACGTATATAATATTTCAAAATCAGGCATCCACTTTTTTCTAAAAATTACTAATCAAAAACTGTGTTCAATCAGCTCCGGTCTCCCCTAAGTCAAATAATTACTTTAAAAAATTTCTAAAATTTTTTACATAAATTGGTGCGTTTTTTCAGAAATTTTGAATAAATATATTTTTTAGAATTCTTTATGTGTATATATATCTATATGTGAATTTTGAAATATTTTAAAATTTCTCATTGTATCATTTCCGAAGAAATTTTAAATAACATAAGTTTATAAAAATGAAAAGTTTATTTTTCAGAAATTTTCATTTAAAAAATAAAAAAGTCTTAGCAATATTAATATTATGAGACAGTATAAAAATTATAAAACATCAAAATTTTACAATAATAAGATTGAAGACCGCTTATGTTACCTACAATACTATCAAAATTTTAATTTGACAAAGGCTCTCAGATTCAATAGAATTAATTTTCGAAGTGAGATATGGGCAATTGAGAGCAAACGCAGTTAAATTTAGCGTATATCTATTTCTGTATAATAATACCAAATAATAAGTTTATAACATTATTTCTTTATTAATACGAACGTTTCGACTTTGTTTAAGTCATCTTCAGCGTATATCACTGCTTATAATTTATATTATAAAAATTTTTATCACTAGGGCAATGTTATAAAGTCAAAATAATTTTTAAAATATAGATGTCATTATAAAATAATTTTTCTGAATGTAATTTCCCAAATGTTGAAACTTTAAAACAATGGAAAACAGTAACGGAACAACACAAAAAAGAGAAATTCATGATTTAAGAATAAAGATAAGGATGTTATAAAAGATTTGACGATACACACCTGAACGGCTGATGCACCGCAATGCAGGAACTGCAGAGCGACATCTGCCGAGTCGACTCCACCAGTGCCGAGTATCGGGAATCCTGGAAGATGCTTCGAGATTGTTGAGATTGCTCTCAAGGCTTGGGGCCTGGTGGCGTTTCCCGACACCCCGCCATACGTTGTGGACTTACTGAGGCCGACCGCCGGCCACGGAGTCGCATCGGCGTGTAGTCCCATTAATCCGGATACGGTATTAATGGCGGTAACACCATCAGCCTTGCCTTTATCACAAGATGGGTTATTAATTAAAACATGAAGAAAAAAGTAGCAAATATGATGTCAAGTCAATTTGATTACCATAGGCAGTCGCTAGAACGTCAGATCGCTAAATGGGAACGACTGCGGACAGATCTTATAGAGGAATCGGCTGGAGATTTTCTTCTATCAGGATATGTATTATATTAATAAAAATGAACAATAAGAATCTTGATAACGCTTTTTAGACTTTCACGGGTATTATTTTCAAAGATACCAGAAGATTTGCGACTTATCGCCATGTTTCTATCCATTGCTAATGCCCAGCAATGCATTAGCAATGGATAGAAACACGGCGATAACTCGCAAATCTTCTGATATCTATATAATAAGAATCTTATTGGACAGTATATTTGAAAACTCAACAAATAGGAAATGGGAATAATGGCCATAACAGTCAAAGCTAGATCTTTTAATGTTCGAATAATTTAATGTGAATTAATATATATTGTATACGTATATATATACATATATATCATATTTATAGTTATTTGAACTGCGCGCCGAAATTTTCTCGGACTTAAAGAGGTAGCTAAACTACTAAAATATCACAATTAAATTTTTGATGCGATAGGCTGAGCTAATTTACTATAGAGATCTTAATGTGTGCTAGAAATCTGTAAATAAATTTATTTATTGCGGGAAATATTACCTTGGCCAGGAGTCGAACCCGGATCTATTGCAATTCGTGCGAGCGTTCTAAGCTTTTAGACTACCGAGGCCTTAGCGATATTCTTCGCAATAATCAGTAATAATCAGTGAAAATGAATTTTGATCGGAATTATTCAATTATTCCCTAAATTTCTATTGTTTTCTAGGAAAAACGGAACATTTTCGATCGGAATCCATTCTGACTTGCTCCATGATGTGTTCTGGAGGTGATTCCGTTTCGTCAAACTCCGATTGTGTGACGACAGTATGATAACAGTCAAAAAGATTATAACCATTTATGCATTAGCTCAAGAATGATGATCTGGAATGATCTCTGATCGAGCCGCATGTCCTTTTATAAACTATAGTGATGATTTCACCATAGTATGAACGTTTTTTAAATACGAGATCTACTATCGACGTTTTGTAAATATTATTTTAATGCGAGGTAGTCCAAGTATGCTGTGAAAAACAATTACATGAATTACGCCGTTTGTTCAACATTTGAAATCTGCGTGCTTCAAACTATCCCTCAAAAAGTGCGTCAAATATACCTATTCAAGCAACAATTCGACGTCTAATATCGTTGTATGTTGGACGTCTAAAATACATCCCATAGACGTTATTTGAAGTTATTTATACAGACATTTTAGAGAGGTCCAAGATCGTCAATACGTCCAATTTTCAAGCAGTGCGCTACAGCGCCATTAATGGGACACAGTTTAATTATTTAAAAAATCACTTCAAATAAGATAAAAGGAGCAGTATGATGTATTTTTCGGTGAAAGGCGTAATGAATAACTTACAATTAGTATTGTGTATAAAAAAAAATATTCAATTAGATATGATTGATATTATTTTGCACATTATATGCATAGCTTTAATTTTATTTCAATATTTTAAAATTAATTTATTTACCCTCGTAAGCTGCTTTGGCAATGGAAAGGATATCAGTGATGTTGGGTGTCAATTTTACGAAAAATGGTATTTTGACCGCTTCGCGAATCCATCTGGAGATGTTTCTAACCAGTTCAGGATTCTAAAATCGATTTCATTTTTTTATCACTCTCATATATTGAGCTGTAAACGAGAAGAAGGGAATTAAACTGACAAACCTGTCCACAGGCCAGACCCATTCCAGACTCGCCCATACCATGCGGACAGGATAGATTTAATTCCAACCCATCAGAACCAGCTATTTCCGCTTTTTTCGCTAGCTCCGTCCAATCAGCCCTGTTATATGTGCACATGATGCTCGCAATAACGATCTGTGCAGAAATATGCGATAAAATTTAGCAAATAAAAAATTTGTCGCTGATAACTAAAAGAGATTTCGATAATTATTTACTACAGGATTCCCAATGACCTTGACCACATACGTTGTCAAGATCATAATCCTGAGTAACTTTGCCTTAACAACTAAGTGGCAAGCAGCTCTATAGTTTTTGATAGTGTTCCTATAATAAGAGTTAGGACAATGTGGTCGCAATTTTTGTTTGGTTGCCGAAATCCGCCATATGTAATAGCCAACGGCGAGTTTCAAATGAATTGCAATAGCCAATATAAGCGAGTTACAAGCAAATTGCAAAAAATCGCTATTCCCTCGCATTGTGTCTTGGGCTTAAGTCGTGCTCCCCTAAGCAGGGGGGAGGCGGGGTGGGAATCGCTTCGCGTGGAAGTCGTGCGCCCCTAAGCAGGAGGGGAGGTGGGGTGAAAGTCACTTCGAGTGTAAGTCGTGCCCTATAGTCCCCTATTCGGTGTAATTACCCTCTATTACATATATTCGAGCAAAAAATATTGTATACCTTTGTGGGAAAGTCTCGTTTCAGTTCAGTGATACTGCCACACCAATAATCGGCGGTTTTCTCAGATATCAACTCGATATTCAAGAAGCTACCCTGCTCTGGTCCGTAATGATGACGAGACGTAGTGCCTTTGACAATGCGTGGCGATATGTTGGTGACAAGATCCTGTGACGAAATATTTTAGAAATGAAATATTATGTCATTTATGATTCGGCGATTAGTTCTTAACGAAATGTAATTGGACCTTGTCCAAGGAAAAAGTTTTTGTGATAGCAAAGGCCCAGCCGGCCTCAAAAGCTCGTCGGATCATTGCGCTGGAGGTGCAAGGTGGCGCGGAAGCAAGACCGAAAGGATTCTCGAATTTTATTCCACATATCTCAACACTGAGGTCAACATTATCAATGGCGGTGTGGAACTGTGGTAATTGTGGAGTTTCTGGCACTGCCAAGTCATAGAATTCCTATGCAATGTAAAAATTAAAATATAAAATAACATTGTGTCACTTGGAATGTACGTATAATATTTCACCTAATAAGATTCTATACTTTCGCGACATTCTATAAAAAATTGGAGACTTTATTGACAATTAATGAAGAGAAGATTTTTCTTAAATTTTTCATATAATTTTTCAAATTTTTTCACAGAATTTATGCATAATTTTATAATTTTCTCACATTTTTTATATAAATCGTAATACTTTTTAGAAATACTCAGAAGTTATGTTAATGAAATATTCTAAGATTTATAAGAATTTTGTTCTAAGTATAATTTCTGATTCTGATGAAACGTTATAAAATCTAAAAAAGTTAAGAATATTTTTTAAAATTATAGGATGAGAAAACTCAGAATATTTCAGAATTCATATGTATAAAAAATTATAAGAAACTTTCTGAATATTTCTGAGTATTTCTGAAAAATGTTCCGATTCGTATAAAAGTTATGAGAGAAATTTTCACCAGATATTATACTATAGCTGTACCTACACACCTGTATGTATTTGTGAATATACCATGCAGCAGTCTTTCCATCATTCACGGATTCCACGGTAGTCTGAGCAATACCCGCAAGGTCACCTCCACAGAATACACCTGGTACCGAGGTCATCATCGTAGTCATATCCACTTCCGGTAGGTTCCATTTGTTCATCTTAACTGGTATCATAGCACGCTTCACTGTTTTTATAATGGAAAAAATTTAGTAATCATTCGGATTAACGGACACCATGCCGATAATCTTGACCTCGACATATGTTGTCAAGATCATGACCCTGAGTAACTTTTAAAAGGTTTTAGGTGGCGATAACTGTTTGTTTAAAAGTTATTAACAAATAAAGTTTAAAATATATTGTCTTATTTCTACCATATACAATATTAAAAAATACTCCATATCCTTCCTGCCTAGGAGCGTTCGACTTTCCATGAAGAAGGTCCACCTTACCTAGGGGCGCACGGATTGGCTGAGCAGTACTTCGCTAATTTCGAAGAAGTTAAAAAATGGGTCGATTCATGGTTTGCAAAATGAATTCGAAAGATGAAAGTTTCTATCGTCGCGGAATCCATTTTTTGTCAGAAAGATGAGAAAAAGTTGTAGCGTCGAATGGCGCATACTTCAAATAAATTGCTTTAACCATTCACTTCAAATTAACATGTGTTTTTCCTTAAAAAAATCTGCATTTCTCATAGATATACACCTGGTATTTATCAACATGTAATATATCAGTAATATTTCTGTGATATTACACTGTAATATGTAATATTTCTGATATATTGCAATATTGCTCCGATATTACTGTGATATTACGCGCTACACAGGTAATTATATGTTTATGAATATTTTATACATGTTTATATATATTTATACATATTTATATGTATATATTCATACATGAAAATTTTTTTCCTAGATATCATAGTTTATAAATTTGTGCTTGTATCGAAGCAATATTACTCACCAGCAGAGTCGTACAGTCCTGAACCAAAAGCCGAAATTACAAAATCCGCCTTCAAAACGACCTTTTGCTCTTCGTCTTCTATCCATTCACCATTCTCATTTTGTTCAGTCCTGCAAAATTCGATCGCGGCGATCCTCTCATTGTGAAGGATGACTCGTTTCGGAGATTGAAAAGGTATAAACTCACACTTTTCTTCCTTTGCCAAATCCATCTGAGAACAATTTTGGAAACTTTATCAAATTTTAAAAAACTTAATCAAACTTTAATTCTAAACTTAAAAGAAATTTTAAGCTTAACTTTTACGTTAAAATGAGTTTCTTCTTTCTAATTATTTCCAGGTTAAAAAGAAAGATTAGAGTTTAAATGGAAAGAAGAGTCTTTTGCAAACGATGAACAATTACCTCTTCTGGAACTGCTCGTACATTGGTGAAGCCTTTCCGGAAGACAACGAAGACTTTTCTAGCACCACATCGCAGAGCAGAAGTGGCGCAATCGAAAGCGGTATCCCCCGCGCCGAGAACGATCACGTTGCCCCGAAGAGATGGAAGTTCTTGGTTATTCTTGCAAGCGCACATACCCGGCTTACTGCCTTTCGCAACAACGGGCAGAAAACTTTTTGAGGTAAAGAAGCCCATTTCCGGCGTGAGATTTCCAAAGATCGAAACGCTCTTTGGCTCAGGTAATCCGATACCTAAAAAAATCGCTTTGTATCCAGCATTTTGAAGACCCTGAAACATTTCCACATTTATTGGTAATGTGTTAATAATAAACTTTTGTAGAACAATATCTTAAAGTTAAGTATTAAAAGATAATGACAAAGAGAGTTTAAAAATGCAAGTTTTTATTTTTAAGCTAATGCAACAAATTAGGTTAATAAATTTTTATCTTTAAATTAATTTTACCTGTATTGTTAAATCATCTTCAGAGAGTGACCTTTCTAATTCGATTTTCACCCCTAAATCCCTCACGAGATCCACTTCAAAACTAATAACGTCATACGGCAGTCTATACTGTGGTATTTCAGAAGAACTTAAACCGCCGACATACTTTTCTTTCTCGAAGATCGTGATATCATCGTAACCGAGTCGAGCGAGAAATGTCGCGCACGAGAGAGAAGCTGGTCCGCAACCGAGCAAGGCGATTTTCGTGTTTGCATGAGGTACCGTTTGATTGAGCTGTCTGGTCTGAGAAATATTCATCTTCTTAAAAATCTGAAAAAGAACGAATTATTATATATAAAAAATTTCGTTTATTATTTAATCATCAAAACTGAATTATATTTAAATATAACTCCATCTTATTATGTACCTATACAGCCGATTGTTGCAGACACATTTCGCAATTTTTATGAAATGTTTCACTTTTCAGTTGAAATATTTTTGAGATATTTCTGAAAACTTTCGGTGCTGTATAGATAGCTTATTATTATTTTAAAAATTAAAGAAAAACTAAAGAAAATGTTTGGTATATATCATTTTTCAATTTCGAAATTTTTTATACAAAATATATCATATATTATTTTTATTGTTAAACATTTTATAAATATTATAGTAAATTATCTACATTTTGTCAAAATTTTATTTAATATAATACATTAAATATTATTAATTAAGATTGCCTACATCCACCGCAAAGTGTTGAAGTCCGCCAATGTTAATAGGTCCTTCTTCAGTTGCATAAAGATTACATCCACCCACGCAAAGATCGCTGGTTGGACAAACCATGCCGCAGGTGAGGCCGAGAGGATTGTCCGATAGGATCGCTTTGGCCGCACCATAGTAATTCTTGTTGGAAATCGAAGTGATGAAGGCTTTGATGTCCAATTGCGTGGGACAGGATTTTTGGCAAGGTGCATCGACACATTTTAAACAACGTGCCGCTTCCCTCAAAGCTCCACGCTCGCTTAAGGTAGTATGCTTGATGTCGTCAAAGTTCTTTGTCAGAGATACGCAACTCTGAGAGACGAAGAAGAAAAATTAACAATTTTTACAATTAATGAATATTCTTGCTAAATTCAAGAGAACACATAACGAGAGAATTATGTCGTAATGTTATCGGATGATTTTCGTTTTGCAGATATAGAGTATTAATTTCTCCTAAACATCACGTAATGCCTAATAATATGATAATCGCATACTATCCATGTTGATATTTCTTTGAAAAAATTTATTTTAAATGAAGTTATGGTTATTAAAGATAATATTAAGAATTTATTTCGTATAACAAATCAAACATTTCGTATAACTAATCAAGACTCCTTATATCGCTAAATAATTAATCGGTAGTGACTAATAATAACGAACTGATAAATTCGTTTGTAAATCGATCAAGTGTACGTGAAACGTTGTAAGTGATACAATTAATGTGAAAGACAAAAATTCGCGTAAACGTGATCGTCATATAATGTGAAAAATTTATTGTCATTTGGTGTGGATTTATGAGAATCTCGGAATTCACGATCATGAAATTATCCTGCCTTTTTCCAGCTGGGCAGTGATATGAAGACATCTCTACAAGGTAGGGGAGAGAGAAAGAGAGAGGGGGAGGGGAAAGAAAATGCGTGTACGTGCGCGTATCATCGTGTCAAGCGTTTCACGCATAGCAAGCAACTGATCGGAACTGAGCGCCCGCGTCGGACGATGCGTTGCGCCGCCCCTGCCTACCTTTCGTACGTGACCTATAATTCGCTTACTATTTTCGTTTATAATTCAAAAACTAAGTTACGCATAGAATTTTGGCAAAGGAAAAATTGTCTTAGAATTATGACAGGAATATGTTATTTTAAGGATAAACGTTCATTTTGAATCACCCTGTATATTCGTGGTGTATACAATTATTTTATTTGAAGCAAATTTTCAAAAATAATTTCCATTAATTTGACTTCAAACATTTACAATGAATAATTTAATTTATTTATTACATTTAAACGGTTACGAAGCGAATTTAAAACGACTTACATTACATTTCTCATGGATATTCCTTTTCCAGTGCTGCTTGTTCTGTTTGGTGCTTGCTGATGGCATGAAATTTGTATAAGTTTTGGACTTCGGATTGATGTTCAATATATTCTAAAATATATAATCCGTTGTTATTTCACAATCAGGGAGGCGATATCGGTAGTTTTCGTCAACATAAGATAAGAGTTTAAAAAAATTTTTTAAATAAACAAAAGATGTTTGAAAAGCATTCTTATCTTAAAAATATAAAAAATATAATATTTATAATATTTATAAAGCCTCCAATATTAGTTCAATATTTGTTCAAGCTTGCAAAAACTTCATTTATCAATATGCAGAGAAAAATCCTGAGGTTTGCTATATATCATATAAAAATAATCTTATCAACGTTTTCTAAACACTCAACAAAATGTGTTAAAAGCACTTTAAAACACTTTCCAATTTTATTTAAAAAATATAAAGAACGTAACACACAAGGTGTTCCATATATGCTTTACGAAGCGATTTGGGAGCGATTTGGGGTATAAGAACATTCAAAATCACAAAGAGTCAATAAAATTAAATTCAATAGTTTCCAGCAAACATTAAATTTCTTCCTTTACACTTCTTTAATATTCGAGAAGCTTTCGATTTTTTATCAAGGTGAAAAATAATTGCGTTCGAAAATATTCACATTTACAAACATGTCTGTCCAACATCTCAAGGAGATTATTAAATTAAAAATCACTTCCCAACATCATCGTAAAAAATTTTCACTTACTTCGATATCAGGCACATCTTTGCTTAACATCGGCTTCAACGACGCCATTTTTTTAGAAAGAAATAGCACGCGACTTAATGCAGCAGATTTGTGCGCCGAATTGACAACTGAGAAACCGGTGTAATGAGTTGAATTGCGGGAGTATATTGTGAAGTAACATGTAACTAAAGCAACTCGCTTCGAGTTTACCTGTCAGAGAGATAGCGGAATTTCGAAAACTACGACGATTCACTTCGACAGTAACTGAATTGAGCTTGGATGCTTTATGACTCACATTGTGACGTAGTACCATGTCAACACTCACATCTAATCTTGTATTGAAACAATCAGAAAAGATAAATATTTAGAAGCGCTAAAGTATCTAAATCAGGAGTCAATCTATTTGTCTAGCGTGCTATTATGGAGATTTTAAATTTACTAGAATGTGGTATTTTACTAGAATCTCATTGTAGATGTCGTTTTACGTTTTTATATACGCTATAGTCTTAAAGAAACAAGATTGTTGTTACAAATTTATAAAACTGATAATAATACAGTAAAATAAGAACTGTACTCCACTAAAATTTATTTTTTATACTTGCGCTCTTTGGCTGCATTCATTTTGTTCGTTTTGTGTTACATTATTAACTTTTAAAACGAATGTAAAACAGAACATACTAAACGAAATAAACTTTGTTAAACAGAAAGACTTTTTTTACTTTCAGTGCTGAAGAAGAAGGTATAAGTAAATTAAAATTACGAGCTACTTTTTGCTTAATTATGTAACATAGGCTGCGTTCAGCAAAACGTTTATTTTACAACTATAATTTTGGAAGTATTCTTCGCACTGATTGAATTATACTTTTAGATCTAGAAGAATGATTCTATCTCTGCAAACAATCATAAAACCATTGCAAAACTGTTGTGTTCTACTGAACACAGCCTATGTTACAGAATTAAAAGCAAAAAGAAACTCATAATTTTAATTTACTTATACTTTCTCCTTTTGCATTCAAAGAAAAAAATGTTTTTCTATTTAACCCTGTTGGCGCCCTATTGGCCACCCCTGATTTATATAAAAGTGTTTACACATTTGCCTGCGCTTATCATGTCGTCGAGTAGTAGCTCGCCTTATATCTTATAATAACCGGCCTTTCCTTGGTGAAAAAATTCAGATGATATCTTATAATAAAGATATCTCAAAGTAAAGTTGATAATTAATATCACTTCTTATGCTCGCGTATCTTACACACAATTACATATAGAAACTACCCATGTCACACAAATTCAAACGAGCTATATTAGGTGTACATAGTGATAATATAGCTCGTTTTATTTTGTGATCTGGGTAGTTTCTACATTTAATATTTTATAATATTTTTAAGAATTTTTCATATTTTAAATTAATGGAGGATTTCTGTAAACATATCTTTAACTTTTTTAGATTTTATAAATTTCCTTGGGAAATTATAGAATGAGAAATTTTGTAAATATTAAAATACACTCCCTATATATGTATATAATTCTAAAAAAATGTTAAACTTTTTCAATACTTCAAAAAGGATTCCAATTTATATTTAAAAAAATCTAAGAAATTTTTTCTCAAAAGTTATAACGTTATACAGAAATTCTGAAAAATATTATATAGACTTCTAAAAAATCTTTTTACTAGAGTTATTTTATCTTTATTATATTTACTAAACCTAGAATGATAAAACTAATTTTAAACATCGGAGAAAATTCGAACGCGTTCATTTGTAACATATTAGTGTATTTGCTCTTCCAAAAAAAATTATCTTTTGAAAGCAGTATTAAATTAAATTAATTTGATAATTTTGTAAATTAATTAATAAATAGCTTAACTTTATTTGCTTGTAATTATTGTAATTCAATTCTTATGCTTGCCAGAAGCTTTGTTTTTAATTTTTGGAGAATGGTGATGTGAAAGTAACTAACACTATATTATTAAAATGCCTACTGTCACAACATACAATGAATTACCACGAGGAAGTGGTTTGCCTTTGTATCTCTCTCTCTCTCTCTCTCTCCTCCCCCCTCCCCCTTCCTCCTCTCTTTCTCTCTCGTCATTTCATAGAATTGTACAAAGGGAATAAATGATAGTCCAGTACGATTAATTATTCCTATATAAATTATACGTCGATTGCTTCCGTAATTGAGTATAATAGCAAGCCTGATAAGCCATGCGGTTCATAAATAATTCGCGCATGTAATGAAAGCGGAGCAATTCGATTGATTACAAGCTCGTGTTACATAATGCTAAAATTTCTGGAAAATCTACGGAATTTCTCTCTCGAATTAGAGGAAGCCATCTAGTATTGCAAAAGCACCTCAACTTATGCGACTCAAACGTGCAACCAGAAGGAAGCATTCAGATGGTAATTTTCGTAAATAGATGATCCTTGCATCTTTTCAAAGTAAAATTCGACATTTCCTCACATAAACATTATAAATTACAAGCATTTTATTTACAAACATTTCTTGCTTTTAATTAATTTGCTAATTATATAATTTTGTAATTTAAATGCAAGTGATTATTATCCATATTTGAATTTCTATCAAATCTAATTAAATTATTGATTAAATTACTTAATGAGTTTTTAACTAAACACGTTAAATTGAAATGAAGTGAAAGTGAGAAGTTGTGTACTCATAAGAAAGATACTCGTACATATAAAAAATCAGATAATCTTTATCTTTGTATTATCGAGCTCTTTATGACGCTCGGTTCTTCAAGTAGAAAATGAAAGAACGAGGAACGATCGCACCGAATTTTCACCTGAGGGTGAGTCTAACAATTGTCTACTTTCTGGGCACGTGGCCGCCAGTCACGGGCAAGTTCCGGTTACCGTACCTACTTTACACCGTCTGTAGCTTTACTTTCATCCTGGGTATCTTGCTTTCCGCCGAAATAGCGAATGTCCTCATGAGCTGGGGAGATATGTCAAAACTCACCGCAATTTTGACCTTGCTAATGACCAATTGCATCCACGCTTCAAAGGTTACTGCAATTATCTTAAAATTATCTAGAGTCTGACCGAAATTTCGATTTCGGTTTCGGTCAGTTTCGATCAAAAATCAGAGTTTCAGTTTGATTTCGGTTTCGGCCGAAATTAAGAGAAAATTTCGGTGGATAAATCAAAACTGTACAAGTTGCAACGCATTGACGAGCGTTCTAAAAATAACTGTTCGATTTTAATTATTAACTCCTCGATTAAGCTTAAGGCAATTTAAGTACAAACTTTGATGTGATCCTAATAATAATTGTAATTTGATTTATTTAAAAGTTGAGGATGCCACACACATATTATTATATTATTGTTACAATATTATATAGTTAAATACTTTAATAAAATCTTGTTTTTTAAAGGCTACATAAAGGAGGGGGTTTAAAAATGGCCAAAATTGGCCCTGAATGGACACCATTAAAACCTATGCAGTTGTCATTTTGAAAGTCCGTACATTCATGGAATAATGCTTATTTATCCAGGAAAGCTTGAGAAATCTTCCAAAAATAATAAAATAGGTCGTTTAAACGTTCTGCAAAGAAACTCATTGTTTCTAATAAACGATGCTAGATTTCAAAATTAATGGTGTGTTTACATTTAACACAAGTTGGATTATGAAATGCTATAAGAATACACTACCAGGAAAATCTACAAATATACAGGGTGTCTCATTTTAAATAATGCATTAAGATTCCTCGAAAACTATGATAGATACGGAAAAATGTTTCTCTCTCTCCCTCTCCCCCACAACACACACAGAGACTTTGTAAGTTTCGGTTTCGGTTTCATTTTCAGCTGAAATGACAACCAAATATTCGTTTTCGGTTTCGGCCGGAGGTCAATATGTGTTTTCGGTCAAACTCTAGAATTATTTGTAATTTTGATAATATTTTACAGCAATTAAGAATTCAATGTAAGAATGCTGCCATAGCCAAAAATATCACAAAAATGTTATGGTAATGTGTGAACATCTACTTTGTCACAAGTGATATCGCTATGATACCGCTATATGCCATAATTATAAAAAGCTGTGATAAAAATTACATCTCACTGTGAGACTGCTATAACATATATAGATTAACATAATAATATGTGATGCCACTATGACCCTTTCCATAATCTCATAGTGACATCACAATTTATTTGTGAGCCTATTGTGACGTCATTGTGAGGGTTTTTGCTATCCTTACTGAAAAAAATCACGTCACAAAGTTACATATCATCATATGACTTTTGAAATTACATAATTTTAAAAAAACACATACTAATTTGAAATAATTCGCTACGTAATTTACTTATTTTAATTACATGATTTCGTATGTAACATAATTCTTTTCAGTAGGAATGAGCTAAAAATCGCTGAAATTAAACTGAAATTTTTCTAAAATGCTCAAATTTCACTGAAAAGTGTTTTAAAACGTGGTATAATTTTAGCGAAATTTTTCCATAAGAGAAAGAATATAAAACTATAGGCAGATACTTTAAATAGATTTAAATCTTGAAAAATATGTAGATTAAAAATAAAAGAGAGATTGATATTTCTAGGTGGTCGTTCTTCTTCATCGTCAGACACGGATCCAGACGCTCCTGGACACAGCCGATAGTCCTGCATTTAGTCGCTACGATAAAGAATATGAGGATTTACTCATAAGCTACGCGTGGAAGGGCATCTTCCACCATGCGATTTATCAAAGCTTCGGCGGAATTGCGGTGTTTTGTTGGGGTTTTACTCCAATCGCTGATCTCGTCGCTGGTCGCTCACGCCAGCTGCCTATGGAGGGATGGTACCCTTATAATACGACGGCGACGCCAGCTTTCGAGATCACCGCGGCACATCAGGGCATCGCTATTATAATTGCTTGCTTTCATAACGTGGCGATGGATACATTGATGACGGGCTTGATCACGATCGCCTGTTCCCAGCTGGCAATCCTGGAGCGCAACATTATCTCGATTGATAACAAGGAAAGCATCCGTGAGATGCAGAATGATAATGATAAGAACAAGCTACTCGAAAGGAGAACTTTAGCTTATAAACTACTCAAGCGATGCGCTATGCACAGCAATATGATATTTCAGTAAGTTAAATGCATAAAAGTAGGGCTTAAATAAAAAACTCGAGGATGTATTATATTAAGCTATTTTTTATCATAATATGAAAAAAATTGAATATGTTGATAAAAAAATAATTTATCGCTTATAAACTTATTTATATGTATTTTAATTACAATTAAGAATTATCTAGCGATATATAAATTTTAATGGTATGTACACATATGTTTTATACAATGGAATCTCGATAACTCGAACCTCTATAGCTCGAGAATTTCTGTTAGACGAAAATTTTGTTCATTCCCTTCCGCTCCGCATCGGGAAACCTCTACATATAAATTAAAATAAAACTTACTTTAATTCGAATTATTTGTCAGATTAATCGAATTTGTAATACTTGACAACGATTGTAATTATTTGATTAATCTGACCTATCCCCAAAACATTTATTATATGTATGAAATAAATAATTCGCTGTCAAAAATTGAATTTTTTAAAAGTCATTTAATCGCAAACTTATTAACTCTCGTACAGAGTCTCCATAAGTCGAATTTTCATGTGCTAACCCTCTTTTACTAAAAAAATTCGATAAGTCGAAACCTCTATGGCAGGTATTCATACTCCGTTCTTATTTCAAGATCGTCTTAAGTAATGTCTTAAGATGCTAATACGGCCCTCTGATTGGTTCATGACATCTTAAGACTGTACTTAAGACGGTCTTGAATATAAGAATCGACTATGAATACCGGCCTATGACTCGAAGATTTTAGCTCTTCCCTTGAGATTCGAGTTATCGAGATTCGACTGTACATATAATCAGTGTTGCGCTTAGATAATTAAAAAATATCTAGATATAGATAAGATAAATCACACAAAAATGTATCTTAGATAAGATGTTGCTTATTCCGGGCCACTATGCTCTTTTATGAAATTATTATCTTCATAATATTTAGAAAATCTCAAGAAAATTTAATTTATATAAATTTTTTTTAATTAGCTTGCATGCACCAACGTATGATATACGTACTGTATCGAAGCTATAAGAAAATTGATGAAATTAATTATCCATTTGCATTTTAGCTTTGTTAACAACTAATTGTATTGATTTTGCAGTTTCACAAGTGAGATCCAGGACATTTTTGGTACCGTTATCTTCTTTCAATTCCTCTCGAATTGCATGATCATTTGTTTGATTGCCTTCAATATATCACAGGTAAATCCGATTGTTTTGATCGGTTTATTAGCGAGTTCTCACGCGATTGGTTGCAGCGCAGATGAATGTTTATATTCCGGCGGTGCTGATCGGCATGCTGACATACATGTGTTGCATGACGTACCAAATATTCATCTTCTGCTGGCATGGTAATGAACTGTATCTACATGTGAGTATATTTAAACAGATATTCTTATATATAGATGTGCGAGAAAACATGCGCGATTTTTAGAGTATGCGTTTAGTTACTGCCGCATACTCGAGCAATTGGTTCTCCAACACCGAAAGATTCAAACGCGGTCTACAAATCGTGATGATAAGGGCTCATCGTCCGCTCACTTTAAGTGCCGGTAGGGTCATGTTATTATCTTTAGATACTTTCGTGCAGGTATGTATATTTTTATCAGACACTTTGTTAAAATAAAATTCATTCACTCAAATACATTATAAAGATCTAGATGATGATATTGTCTTTCTCGTAGTTGAACTTTTGTAAAGCATATGCACACCATTTAATTTTCAGTGCAAATCAAAAGCTGCCGCCTCGACTTATTAAAATAATTCGCATATATTTTTATTTTAAATTGATCTTAAATAATATTTGTTATCTGAAACCACACTATAGTAGTGACTCTGAAATTAAACTGCTTTAAATTTTTTAGTAGAATCTTAGGTCGTTTGAACAAAGGTAATAGCTCTTGTATATTTCAGATAATGCGGATGTCCTATTCGATTTTTACGGTACTTCGAGGATCGGCTGCTTAACAAGTTTGTTAATATCAAATTTCGTAGCTATGGTATATTTTTTAAAACTTAAAACAAAAAGAGCAGCAAATGAAATATAAATGTTTTAGTTTTATTGAATACTGTATCATTATATATATGTACAAAAGTATGTATAAAATTTTTATATATAAAAATATTCTTCATGATATTACCTACACCATTAGAATGAGAAAAAGAATTAACAATCCTTTGTTTAAAGTTTAAATCATACGATGTATCACTCTTATCATTTCATGTTAGTTTGGTTTGTGTATATCGCAATATTTTTATAAAATTTAGCTTAAACCTTTTAATTGATTACAGCGCTTCTACCATCACAGCGATACCTTGACCACCGCCAATACAAGCAGAACCGATGCCGAATTTTCCAGCCTTTCGCCTTCTGCAAGAAAAATATATATATAAATAAGAATATTAATAAAAAAAAAAGGGTTTTTTTATGCTATCATAAGATATGTTACCTAAGTTCGTGCACCAAGTGAGCAGTGATCCTGCTACCGGAAGCACCCACTGGGTGTCCTATAGCAATAGCACCACCATTTACATTCAGTTTATTCAGATCCAGATTAAGTTCCTTTGCACAAGCCAAAGTCTGAGCACCAAACGCTTCATTGATCTATCAGAAATTACATAGTTAATGCATGACAAGAGTAAAATCTAAATTATATTTTTAATTACTTTTTGTATTAATTATTTTACACATGTTTACGTTAAAGATGCTGCTTGATGGGCCAAATTTCTGTTATATAAATTGAAATCTCACCTCAACGATTTCTATGTTATCGAGTGTTTTGCCCGTAACTTTAAGTAAGTCCTTGATTGCTGATACAGGACCAATTCCCATAATGCTCGGCTCTACGCCGACAACACTATATCCTACTAAACGTGCCAATGGTTTTAAGCCTTCTGCCTTGACAGCTTCTTCGCTAGCTAAAATAATAGCGCTTGCTCCATCACTGATACCCTAAGAACGAGAATAAAGTCGAGTTAATTAAATTTGGGAGAAACGATATAAAGATTGATATAAAAATTCCATTCATAAAATGAATAAAAGCACAATACCGATGCGGAACCAGCTGTGACTAGTCCATCTTTCTGAAAAACTGGTTTTAATTTGGCAAGTGTTTCTAGCGTCGTTTGCGTACGTGGATGTTCGTCCACACTTACAGATGTATTCTGCTTCTTAATTTTCACTTGCACAGGCGCTATTTCTTCGTTGAAACGACCCGCGTCATTGGCTGTAATATGTTTTCTTAAATAGAGACTCAAATTCTATAATCTAAATTTATTTAATTAAAGCATATTAATAAATTACAAATTTCATATTTAATTAATAACTAATACATAAAATTTCATATTAAGTAAGATATTGTCAATATCTACCAGTTTTCCAACGTTGCTGACTATTCAAGGCAAATTGATCGACTTCTTCTCTCTTTAATTTGTATTGAGCACCGAGTTTTTCCGCAGTCAGACCCATGGGCAAATTACAATAGGTATCGAAAAGTGCAAGCCAAAGTGAGTCTTCGAATTCATATTTCTGGCCCAGGGCAGTGCCATAACGAATGTTCCTCACAACAAAAGGAACTTGGCTCATGTTTTCTGCACCACCCGTCAAGACAATCTTTGAGTCTCCCATTAGAATATTCTGAAATGGAAAAATGTAGTCACTATAATGAGAGATGCTATATAATAACTTTAATTTCTGCAACTACTGCTTATTAGTAGAGGAGAAGGTGGTATTATGGCCAGTGTAGACATAATGGCCATAATAACCACTTCCTTCGTTTTTAAATGGGATGTACGGGTAATATGATACACCTGGTTTTTTATTATTGTTCTCTCTATTGGAATAATATTATTTGTTAGTTATTCTCTCTTTAATGTTTACTAAATTACTATTTTTAGAGAACTGTGGAATTCTTAACTAACCTGAGCCCCACTGATAATTGCTTGAAAACCAGAACCACATAATCTATTTACACTAAATGCTGATCTTTGTAACGGAATTCCTGATTTTAATAAAATATGCCTTGCCAAAAAAGTACCGTCGGAGGATGAATGCTGTAAAGAAAAAATTGAAGGTATGTCAGTTCAGTTAAAAAACCTATGTAAATACTCACAATTGGTAATTATAAATGAAAACTGACTTACCGCTAGAATGTGTCCAAATACAACACTGTCAATTTTCTCTGGTTTTAGGCCTGCTGCTTGTATCGCAGCGGTCGATGCAACAACTGACAAATCAGTTGCACTTTTGTTTATAAACATACCCCCCATTGTACCAAATGGAGTACGCTTTGCAGCGACAATAAAAATACCTGTGAGAGATTTCAAATCAATAATTTATTTTACTTTCTAATGACCTACTCTCTTATATTTCAATTTTGACTGATTGTGATTTTATATTCCATTAGATTATTAAAGTTTTAAGTGAAAATTATTGGATTTGTAAAAAATATGACATATACTCTAGTAAACATCAACTATAACAGTAACATATTATACTTATATAATGGTACAATTTTTACCACTTCAGAGCAAATCAGAAATGAAATAAGGAATGAAATAAGTGCAGTTAAACACTTAAATTTTGTTCTACATCACATTAGGTGCTTCGATGGAGACTAGATCAATAATATTATAATTTCCATTTTTTTTTTAATATTTCCTACACAATAATATAAATGTAGCATATATGTATGTAACAATTACATTATTAAATAGGAAAGTATAATATTAATGAAATGTTATTTTTAGTTGGTGTTTATATACAGATAGCTACTTGCTATATTATACTACCATACTAAACTAGGTTGCAATTACATGTTAAAGCACGTATGTTCGATAAGCTTTACACGACAGAAATTATTACACTATTTTCTTTTCGAGACATCATTTGTTTTATCTCATTATGATTCCAACTAAATCGTCTAACTTAATCGATTAATTCAAATGACAGATGTCCAATTTATCAATGTAGATTTTAATCTCGATTTAACTTATTTTTTATCTTCTTATAATTCTATGAACTAAAAAAAGATAAATCTGTATATCCATTGACTGAATTTTAGGATTTTAGAGTTAAAACCGAAGCATAAACCAGGCATATCTGTGTGTTAACCGTTTAACAAAACAAGTACAGATATTGCAGGTATTATTTGACAAGTGAATCACCATGATGAAATTAAGCAGAGTTTAATCGAGTTTGTTGATGTTCGAAATATTAAAAAATGTAACGCGGGGGGAAGGGGATAAATTTTATATTTAAAACCATCTCCTGGAGTTTCGATCATCAGTGTGATGAACCACAATAATACATATTTTGATCAAGGATGAGAATAAAAATTGTAGGCATATACATTATACCTTTCGTTACGGCCGACATAAGGTTTGTTTTCTGTGGCTGAACTAGTGTACACTTTTGAGATAGATGTATGTTTGATAGTTAACGAAAGCGAGAAAGAGAGTTCTAGTGCAGTCTAGTGCAGGAACAAAAAACAGATCAATAGTAGCGAATCACTTGAAGTTGCTTTTGTAGAACTACTACGACCATCAGCTAGAATACGACGGAAATCCACCCGATGATATGTACTCATTAGGAGGCCGGAGCTCGAAGTCCACCGACGGCACCGACATGGATTGTGGATAGCGTCGAACGCGTTAATCAGCTCATGTTTTTTTAAACGTTTCTGCTATCTTCATACGGCGTGATATGGCGCTGCGCGCTGCAGGAACTGCTGAAAGAACAAAGCTGATCGGGAAACTCTTTTAACATTCGATTTCACGTGTGTTTCTCTTATCATTGTTTTGTTTACGCGAGATCATATCTAATCATATCTATTTTTGTACTTAATGTAAACATTATACGATGTCGCACATCTTTATATAGCGTGCAGTTCAATAAGTCGTGATGCAGTCATGCAGTACGAAATATATATATATATATATAAATAAAATATATATAATATACATATATACATATTAATGAATGCTCTTTTATATGAAAAACTATTCCTCTTGAAAATTAATGCAAATCCTTATCTCATGTATTGTTTTCTTTTTCTTTGAAGTATTATCATCTCGTTTATTTAAAGTGATTATTCGTCCATATTTTATATATCTGTTGATATAATTTAAATTGAGCCATTAAAATATTTACTTATATGTATAATTATATTATATATCCATAATTATATACCCAGACAATACTCATTAAGACAATACATTGTATCTAACATGGACTTTTTACAATATAAGCTATTTCCCTATAAGCACATAATATTATTTAATATTAAGCAATATTTTAAGCATATTCTTAGAATATTAAATGTAACATTTTAAGAACATTTTACTAAAATTATATAATATTAAATAATATTCTCGAAATATTAATGGAAGGTTACATGTTCACTCCTGATAATATTATATCTAGCGAACATTTTGTACACAAGATAATATAAAATTAGCAATTTAAATTCCAGCGGAATAATATGTCAAAAGAACCTACTGTGTGTCCGCAATAGGATTTCCAATGTAAACCATATTTGAAGAACATATCTTGAAGTCAAAATGTTTCAAACAAAAGTTGTATGATTCGGAGGACATAAGAAAGTACCATTGATTTGACCTTGGATGGTATCGCAAAGGTCAGGCCAAGGTCACGTCGATTTTTTTTAATGAAACTTCTATTTTTCATTACATTTTCTCGTAGCTTACCTCGAGAGCTTTTCAAAACACTTTAATAAAATATTTTTTCATTAAGTATTTTTTGAGTATTGATAATACAAATTCTGTATACAATTTGGTGCCTTTCTGCAATCAGAAATTGGTAGCAGGCTCTGTTCAAAATCTGTCCCAACAGGCTTTGCTATCAGGGTGATAATAGAATATAAATGTAAAAAGATTTGCAAGGTAAGAATCTATTGATTCTTATCAATGTATAATAAATATATCTCCATAATTTAAGAATAAGTCTTGAGGTATTTCACTCTTCAGTCTGCAGTTTATGCAACTTGATGTTAAGATTTTAATATGTGGGAAACATCACTTACCTGAGAAAATAGTTTCTAAAAACAAAATTTTGATCAAACGTTTAATGCTTTTACGTTACATATTACACATGTCATATCGATGGTCTACACATATCTTTTTATGCGGCAACTTCTATTTCGGTCCAAGAGATACAATATTACTAGCAGTGTGCGGGTATCCGAGATTTCAGGTTCGGGTCGAGTCGGGAATTTTTTTCGGGATCGAATCGGGACCCGAATGTTTGTAATGTTCGGGTACATTTTGGGTACCCGAATTTAAAATCGGGCCGGACAGCGATAGATGTAGAAACTTTTTAACGGCATAAATGTGATGCTTCTTTATGATTTTTCAATCAGCATGTAACGCATGATTCTTACCAAGATTTTTGTAAATATCCACTTCAAAGTGTATAGTTTAGAGATGATTATTTAAAAATAACTGAGTTTTTTAAAAAGTTATCAGTATAGCTACGGAGAAATAGTGCTTTCATTGCAAAGTAGAAAGCGATTTTCAGTTTTGGCACATATTTTATTTAAAAAAAAAAAGGAAACTTTTTTATATAGTTATACTATACTAGCATAAAAATAAACGAATGAATTAAACATCGTAATGCTTGATCTACTTTTTTTCAATTTGTGCAATTATTATAAGTATATTTTTTGCATAAATTATTACTACGGGAACTTGCACTTGTATTCGTGTGCATATACAGACAATTGTATTTGTCAAATTTCACGTGTCTTGAGTCTAAAAAAAAAAGAAAAAAGGAAGCTGTACGTAAAAATCGTACAGTTTCTTTTCTTTTCCCTTCTTTTTTATACAATTTTTTTACTTACAACTTGAGAAGAACGACATGAAACCCGTTTAATTAACATTTACGCTAACTTATAGAAAGGTAATGAATTATGTAACAACAGTCAATTAGCAGCTACTTATATTAGCTAAAAATCTTCACTCTTCTTCATGATATTCAACGACACCGGCTTGCTTTGCACTGTCCACTCCCTGCAAAAAAACATTTCTTCTTGTACATCCCGTACGTTTTCTCAATTGTAGAATACATATGCGTAACATAATATGTAATCATTTTTTTTTTACATGTAATCATTTGGTCAATCTTTACTTACATCTTCGAAGAAAGTATGCATCTGTTGCGCCGCTTGTACCGACGAGAAGACTGCCCTCAGAACTCTACGCTCTGGAGGATCCAAGGCGTAATCGATTCCGCTCCAAATACATTCTTTGCCCTCCACCTTTGTGACAGTACAAGAGAGAATAGAGAGAATAAGAGATATAACAATACATTAGCAAAAATATATGCAGTTCTCTGCATATTGTCAATCTACGATACATTCAACAAGACAATACACTTAACTCCAGAAAAATATAAAAATATGAACAATCAACTATAGGATGACTATTGGAAAATTGCTGAATGGCTGTTATTTTGTAACGAATAAACAAAACAAAATGAATTAAACTCTATTGTAAAGAAAAAAATCTACCATTTTCTATATACAGGGTGTTTCCAAATTAAATGGCAAAACTTCGGGAGCGTGTAGAGGAGTAAAAAACTAAGAAAAAAAGTCCTATAGACATATGCTCGTTTTTGCTCCGTTTCAGAGAAATCGAAAAAAAATGTT
>NW_017257935.1:349656-377196 GCF_001594055.1 Mycetomoellerius zeteki
ATATATATATTAATGTTAGAAAGTATATTTAAGTTTTTATAAATTTCTCCTGATTATTGTCTCCTGATTATTATGTGAGTTTAGATGATCGTAATTTCAAAAACATATATAACTAAACCATGCAACTAAGTTTTTTTTATATTTATTTTTACAAATGCATATATTATATATATATATTTTCTTTTTGCACTATGCATTAAAATTACAAATTTTTTTCTATTTGTACATCAAGGTCAAGGTCACTGGTGCGGTGTCCCTCAATGTAAATAATTATCTTTCTATAAATTACTTATAAATCGTATATTTTCAATATAAATATCTTTTTAGGATGTTATTATAAAGAAAACGTAAGCTTTACTTAAATGTTATTAAGATTAGCAGAAGAAAAACAAATTCGCAGTGAATCTTGAGTATATGAATACATTTATTACCCGCATCACTGTATCTATACTGATAATGGTGTTACTCGCGTAGTCTTCCGAGTCGTCGAGCTTCAAGACAATTCTCTCCGCGTAGATCTCGGAATCATAATGAATTGCTAGGTTCCCTAAACCCACACTCTCCCACTTATTGTCATCCGGCCATCTCGCGAATACAGTGGCACGTTTCTCGATTATAGGAAGCATCTCCTGATCGTCCTCTTCATCCTCCTCATCCTCGTCATCCTCTTCTTCTTCTTCATTCACATCATGATCTCGGTTATGTTCTTCACTGTCCTCTGCTTGTCCGATGCATCTTTCACCTGTTCGGATGTAAATTAATGTGATGTGATTTTATGCTCAAAAATTCAAGTAAAGCATATGCATAGATTTAATTAGTGTGTATATATATCATTGAAAAGCATGCGATCGTATTTATAGAGACATTCATAGCAAATTTTATGAATGTCGTGAGACTCAAATAACGGCTATAGGTATAATCGAACTGTTCTCAAGTATAATTTGAAAAAGCAGACACATGTGCAAGATGCATAATAGTTTATTGTGATTGATAAAGTTTACAGTGAATTTCATGTAAAACAAATGATTGCAGTTTAATATAGCGTAAGTAATGATGTTACAAAATCAATTAGTGTTATAAAATCCATAAAATGTCATGTAATCAAATATCTTATAATCAAATAACATTATTTCGTTTAACTTTAGAAACGTATGCATTTTCAAATGCTTAGCGTTGTACAGATAGCAGCAACGAATAGAATCAGCGAACAAGTGTGCAACCTGATAATCTCGTAAGTTAACTACTACCTTCAGCAATTCTCTTCTCGCGCAATTCTTGCTGAATGTTATCGACATGTGCCTTGAACTGCCGGGCCAAATCGAGCGATTTAAATTTAACCGCTAACTGTTCGGCGCAGGGCTCCTGCTCGGCATAGTTCATGCCGGCCCACATCCAAGCCTGGTTTGATGTAGAAAGCGGATGGAACTCTACGTCGGAAGTGATCAGGAAGTTGCAGACGACCTTGTGCACTTGCTCCCGACGCAGCAGCAACCGATAGCTGCCATGATCTACATGATGCAGGATCTTCATTTCGCCGATGCCACGCTCTTTCCACTCCTTCGTGGCATTGTCATATCTGTACAACTTGGCTCTTTGGCAGAACACTGTGAATGAAAAAACAGCTTAGAAAACAGAATTCGAATAGCCTTGGGAGTGAATGGCGAATACTGCAGTCTCTTCTTCAAGCATTCTTAAGTTAACAAGTTAAATCTTATCATTATTTGTATTTACTTAATAAGCTAAACAATTTTTAAAAGTAATGATGAAAGAACCTCTTATTGCAAGTTTGTTCGATAATGATGATATATTGGATAACAATTTAATATTAATATTAATTAATAGTTTATTAACTCAATAGACCAGAAATTCATGAAATGCTACAGATGGTCTGACTATATATGAATTTCTGACCAATATTTCCCAAGTCACAAGAAATTTGATTCTGGTTTGTTAAAACATCACGCTTCATTCCGGTAGCGCAAAAAAAACTATTCTCACAATTATTTACACAAAAATCTGCATACGCAATCGTTAGTGATCAAACTTGTACTGAACGTGATCGTTAGACTTCTTACTACATGCCACGCCATCATAAAAATCTAGTGTTGCTACATTAGCAGAAAAAAATTTAGTGCATAAACTTTTTGTTCATAATACCACATATACATATATTAATATTAATTTAAATTAATTTAATATAAACAATTTACTACGTTAATATAAACATTAACTACGTTGATAAATATAGAATTCTTCAAACAAATCTTCTTGTATCAAGCTGAAAGATTTCAATTGAAAATAATGATAAACAAAAATATTTAGGATACCTTTTTCCTCATCTTCTTCGCCAGTTCGGACTTCAATGGTATCCGGTAAAGGTACAATAGGTTCAAAGTGAGGATCGTGCTCCTGTTCGTTATCTACTTCGCCATCGTCTTCATCATTTTCTTCCTTTTGCTCTTCGCGCAATGTGTTTCGAATCGTCGTCGAGCTATTCAGAGATGTAGCGGATTTTGAACCGAACACCGATGATCCCGCACCAGCGAACGTGAAGTTGGGATCTGAAAGAAATATCAATTCAAAAGTTAAAATACTGAAAAGATTTTATACAAAAAAAATGGAGGAAACATTTAGAAAAGTTGATGCTTTTAATAAGGGGTAGACAAGTTATCGCACTGGAAAATAATTTCAGATATCCGGTTTATATTTGCTTGAGTAGTAATAGCTTTTCTGACTACGTGATGTTATAATACCGATTTTAAAGGCCTCCGGTTGCACCGCCGTCGCAGCAAGCGCCGAAAACGACATGTTATTTCCTGATAAGAAACTGGGACCATCCTCATTCTTCTGAACGTCATCCAATGGTTTCGTACCGAAAACAGCCACCGTCGCACCAAAAACATTCGTCGCATTTGTTGCCGTACTAAAAACGTTCGTTGCGGTTGCCGCCGTCGTCCCACCAAAGATATTTGTCGTTACCGGTGCCGTCGTCCTATCGAAAAAATTAGTCGTCGCCACCGTTGTCCCGCCAAAGATGTTTGTCGTTGGTGACGCTGTTGTTCCGCCGAACAAGTTCGTCGTTGTTGCAGTCGTTCCGCCGAAGATGTTTGTCGTCGTTGTAGAATCACTGAACGGCAAAGCACTATTGCTACCAAGCGTCATTTTAGAGAAAGGCGTGGAATTGTCGCCGAATATCGATTTAGAGGACTGATTGGATGTGATTGTCGACGTAGTAATTACGGTCGATGTTTTCGGAACAAAATTTGTCGTAGTTGCTACGGTAGCAATAGAAGAAGAAATGGAATTGTTACCACTGTCCTTATTAAAGATTGACATTTTCGGTGATGTTTTTGAGGCGCCGCCGAAGATGTTCGTGTCGGAATTGAAAGAAAAAGTAGACGGGTTGAATATGGATGCCGTCGATGTCGCTTGACCAAATATCGGATTTTGCCCAACTGTGTCAGTCGCGTTAAAAGTAGTTGTCTGCGTCGTTTGAGCATTTGAAGGACTACAGATCTTGAGATTATCAAGCGAGACACTCGACGTCGTCGTCGCTGTTGTCTTCTCCATCGTTTCGTTAGTACCGAACTGAGGATTCATGCCGAATGAAAAAGTCGTAGTTTTCTTGTCGTTAAACAACTTCAGATCGCCAGTACCGAAGCTCATTGTAGAACTGTCGATGTTGGGAGTAGCCGAAGACTTAAACGTCGCGGTGGATGTCGCGAAAGAGAATCCATTCTTCACAGACGCAGATTGCGTTACGTTCTGAGTAATCTCACTGGTACTCTCAGAACCGCTTAACGAACTTGTACTCAAGCTTGAGATGTCTTTCGATTGCGTTGTCACCTTTTTTTCTTCCGGTATAAACTTCGTCGTGTCTTGCCCAGCGGTATCCGGATATAGCACTATGCTCGGTTTCCTACAACCTCTGCAACCGGGGCAGTTTTCCTTTTGCTTGTAAGAATAAAAGTTTGCTGGTAGCTGCAACTTTAAGGCGGCTGCCTTCTCTTCCGGAGTGACCTTCGCCTCGTAAACAATCTCGATCTCTTTGACCGGTGAGCTGATCGTTTTTGTCGGCGTTTTCGTTATGGGTTTACTCATCTTCTCACTACTACTGACAGTGGCGGCCAGTTTAATGTTTTTCCTGGCGTCATCAATCGCTTTTTTGAAATCTGCTGCGATCTCGGACGTCTTAAACCGGCAGGCGAATTGCATGTACTCAATCTCGCCTTCGCTGTAATCCGCAGTGGTCCACAGCCATGTTTTCTCGTCCTTCGGTGTGAACTCCAGCTCATTGGATAGTATATGGTTCAGACATAACTTTAATACGTGATCCCGACGCATGATCAGCCGCAGCTTCCCAGTCTCTTTGTGACACAGCAGCTTAATATCACCCAATCCACGTTCCTTCCATTCCTTCACCGTGGTGTCGAACCTAAAGAGTTTCGCTCGATGACTATAGAGCATTTCTTCATCCTCCTCGCCGGTTTTCACATCGACCTTGTCCGGCAATGGTATAACTGGCGAGAAGTGAACATCTTCACTCTCAACCACCTCGTCTTCGCTGGTCTCGCCACCGCCGCCGCCAGGCGATTTAGCCGGTGACTTGGCCGTAAAATTAAAGCCGAAAGCGGGTAAGTTAGCGGGTGAGCCAAAAGTAAACGGCGAATCGCCTGTGTTTAATGTGATGCTGCTTTTCATCGGCATACCGAACATGAAATTGGTGCCTGTAGTTTCTTCGGATTTAGATGGAGTCATCACGCTCTCACTTGTGCTCTTATCCTGTGACATCCGGAAGCTGAAACCAGAGACAGTCGTTTCCTTGGCGGACATCTGGAAGATATTAGCCTGCTGCGGTTTAGGCGGTTGCGACGGGTCCTTGGGACTATTGCAGGCAACGCAGTAGGCGTTTGTCCCGGAATTAACAATGTAGCACCCTGTGCAGGTCCAGGAACCGGCGGGTAATTTAAATAACTCTGACAACGGTGATTTGATGGAATCAATGGGCTTACTAGCAACTGCAGAGACGTTCTTATTACTAGTCGCAGAAGATGACGGAGCTTCGCAGGCTACGCATTTCATATCCGTGAAATTATTTCTAGTGTAACAACTAGTGCATTCCCAAGAACCAGTTGGTGGTTTAAATAATTCCGACAACGGTGGCTTCGCTTCCGTGACCTTTTGATTGTTGTTCTCGCCCGATATTTGAACTTTCTTTTCGAGTGCCTTCGCGACTTCGTTCGGACTACTGCCTTTAGCTAGCTTCTGCTGGCAGCTCGACACGGCATTGTAGAACTGTGACGCAAATTCCGACGTGTTAAAGGTAGCAGCGTGTAACGTCCAAGTCTTACCGGGTTCTTTGACGTTTCCAGGAACAGTCCAATTAACAACTGTAGTGCCATTCTTGTATGTAAACGCCATATCCGACGGAATTCCATGACTATAAATCTTGGAGCTTCCGTCATCCGTCAGTAACAAGCGAAGCTTGCCGGATTTTACGTTCAATAATAGCATCATTGATCCTGTACCCTTATTTTTCCACTGCATGGCATTTGTACCGTTGACAGATTGACATTGAAGACTCGCTGTTCCGACAAATAACTTGTGCTCATTTTCAGTCTGTGGTCGTATTTCATCGTTAGACGATCCCTGCTTAATGGTACCAGGTGGTGGCAAACGAGGTCTCCTCAAGGTTGTAGAATTCTGACCGGTTGTTGCGGATGAGGCAAACATGGGCGACTCATTGGAAACTGTGCTCACAACAGACGACTGCGAATTTGTTGTTGAAGTCGTAGCGAGGATAAAGCTCGCAGATGGCATCGAGACGGTGCTTGTTGTAGTTGTGGTCGTGATTTTCGTTTCGGATTTATTGGTTGATTTGGTGGTAAACGAAAATCCGCTGAATGGACTGACTTTCGCCAGTTCATCGATTTTCTTAGAGTCATCTGCTTTCGTGTCGCTGATTTCTTGAATAATAGGTTTAGAACTGAAGGAAAATCCTCCTAATGTTGTTGTGCCAGATTTCGATTTGTCAGAAAAAGTCACTTCGATTGTTGAGCTTATCTTATCTTGTTGTGTTAATTGTGATTTCTGAGTCTTGAACGAGTCTTTGTCGCTAGAAGAAGCAGTGAAAACTTTCTCACTGATCTTGTACGCCTTTTCCGGAGATGTTGCAGATAGACTAAATCTGGCCCGATCGAAAGCCTCCTTGAACGTCATCGCTTCCTCTGCGGTTTTGAATCTGATGCAAAATTTCTCCAGCTTCACTTCCTCATCGGCGAAATCGTTAGCAACCCAAAACCAAGCCTTGTTGTTGTTCGTCATTGGACTCAACTCCATGTCGGGCCTCAGCATGTGATTCGCGCAGATTTTCAGGATCTGATCGCGACGCATCAGCAGGCGCACTTTACCTTCTGTGTTGCGCAGTAGTTTCACGTCACCGACGCCGCGTTCTTTCCATTCTTTATCAACAAAGCGAAACAGTTTTGCCCGGCCGCAATACAGAGTATCCTCGTTTTCTTCACCAGTGGTGACTTTCACCTTTGCAGGCAATGGTATGACGGGTACGAAGTTCGGTATCGGATCATGCTCCTGCTCGCACGCCTCCGTGGATGTATTCGGCGATTCAATCGACTCATAGGTATTGTCGGTTTTGTCATGTATCTTACTACTATTAGTAACATTATTCTGAACGTTTTGTAAAGTACCACTGTTAGTTGTATGAGTCACAGTGACAATAGACGGTGATGTTGTTGGATTGACATAGATCGGCGGCACATTGATATTGGCCAGAGTTACATAAGTAGAGGTTGGTGGCAAGTTAACAGTGGTCGGTATAGTGGCTTGCAGGGGCATGGGAATCTGATAGCAATGCGGTACATTGGAAGATGACGATTTTGTTGTAGTCATTGTCATCGTCGTAATAGGCGTAGTAGAGAAAGTGACAGCTACTCCACCTCCTAATCGATATTGCGGTGGTATGGTGACACTCAGGGTCGGTTGAGTGGATGGCACCGTGGTTGGTAGCGTATCGGATGTCGTAATGACCACATTCACAGGAAGTGCTTTATTCACCGGTGCATCTTTGATAATCGTCGTTGTCGTCGTCGTAGTTGTCGCCGTCGTTGTTGTAGCTTCGGGCTTAGTTCGTGATGGAGTTTCGATTTTCTGCTTCAACGACATTTGTAATGATGAATTTGTCGCAGTTGCCGACATGAGATCGGGCAGCTGCGAAGAAAGCGTAGATGCGAAGAGGCCTTGTTGCAGCGGATTATCCGGCACTTTTGTCTGATATAGCATGGGCATCGGATAAACGGTGTGTGGGTAAAGGGACGATATAGCTGCCTGAGTGTTTGGATCGGGGAATGGTAATCCTCCCTGATAATACTGAAATGCGGTCGCTGCTGAAGGATACATCAGCGACGAATAAGGGTGTCGAGCATGCTGTGGTGTAAATATGTTACCGGAAATCGAAGACGCCGGCCCGGTCGGTTGATTCTGATAGTTCAAATCGACATACTCGTCATCGTCAAGGACATAGAAGTCTTCAGGATCAATAACAGGATTTACACTTTGTTGTTGCTGTACACGCTGCTGCTGCTGCTGCTGCTGCTGCTGTTGATGCTTTTGATTTTCTTTGCGCGATTCCACTACCTCCTTCGTCAAATTGTCCATTTTCTCGGTCAACGTTTTCATTTGTATCATCATGTTTTTTATCTGCTCCGTCATTTCCTGTATTTCGTTGTCCCGGGACTGTATAATTTGACGTATTTGAGCGTCAAGGCGCTCTGGGCTCGGACGTGCCTCCGTGCGATTTTTTGATAGATTCAAGTAATCCTGCAATCTGCACGGTGTACTAGCATGTTTTGGCGTCCGATGAATATTCCTCTGAGGAGTGCTTAGCATGTTCGAACTAGTCAGCGTCGTCAACATCGGCAACGTCGGATTCGTGACCGCCTGATCTACAGCGCTGTGAGTAGGCGAATAACTCTCGTCGGATATACCATCGATATCGTTCCTACTCAAATCACCCCTTCCTAGATCCGGATCTATTCTCTTCAACTCATTCTCAATATCAGTGATGTGAGTACCGAGCTCGGAGTTCAGTGGGTGTTTAGGATTCGTGCCCGGACTACGAAGTCGGTCGAGCGTAAGATAAAAGCAGTTTCTCGCCTTCGACAGCATTATGATGTGTTGCGATCGCATTTCTGACGTTAGACTTTCGCGGGGAGTGGAATCCACTATCTCGTCCGCAAAAATTTTGTAAATCTGCGCCAGCTGAAATGACGCCTCCGGGCATTTAAGCGCCTGCAGCGCGTCGATTGCCTGCTCATACTGTTTATCGCGTACGAGTCGTTGGGCCAATAGCAACTTGCCTTCTTCAAGCGCATTCGTCAGCTCGAAATTGTTCATTTCTTTGCCCTGATAATTGAACAATTTCGATGGAGACATACGTAATGTTTGATTATTTTGTAGCCTCTCTAACAGCGGTAGAGCGGCGGTCCAGTACAGCTCGGAGCGTGCCTCCCATCTAGGGATGTAGCCATTCGCCTCATCCTTCTCCTTCATCATTTTCGCGCGATAATGAAACATGCGTGCCAAATGTACCAATAACACCGGATGCATGCCGTGGTTGCCAATGCAGCGAATTATTTCCAAACCCTGTTGCAATTCTTGTCGTAATTCGCCGATGTCACCGTCTACATCCTCTCGCTTGAAGTACATCTTGTATGCCGCCGACCACCATTTATCTTGATTACTTGTAGACAGCGTCGTGGTAAGATCGATAGGCAATGTCGGTAGTTTTTCTGGATTCACAAAGCTACCAAGTTGCTGCTCCTCTAGAACAGCGGACGAGCAGAGTATCGCTGCGTTGAGGAACGCATCGATATCGATGAGACAGAGGCTGTCAGGTGCTGCCTGATTCGTATTGAATACCGAAAACTGTAACGCTGGGAATATGCGCGAGGTTTGATCTGGGTACGGAGCATCTTTGTTCTGAGGCCGATTCTCCATCCCAAGCCAGATTTGATGGTGCAATGAATCAGGCCACACTTCCTGTGCGACTACAAACAAAGAATTAGTATCTCTATTGCTTTTTTTTACATTGTTTTCTACTGTGTGTGACGGTATATTTATTCTGTACATTGTTGCAGCTATTGCAAAATCAAACTCAGAATTAGAATTCTAAGTGTAATTTATTATTATTAATTGTAATAATTATGCTTCTTATACAATAACAAAAACAAATGCAATATAATACTTGTTTATGTATTATGTAAATCAATAAACTACAAAATAGGTATAAAATTCTTGACTATCCTTGAGTATTTTAATAATCTAAAAACAGAAGGATTAATAAACGTACTTTGACTATAAGTCCTTAACTGATTTGCGGTACACATGCGTAAAGGTGGATCAGGAGCTGAATGATGATGGCAAAAAAATGAATTCCTTATATGATCAAGGTGTATTCGGGTTACAAAAATTCTCTGCAAAAGAAAAGCCACATTGAATATATATCAAGATTGCGTTTCATTATCAAGATTTGTGCGAAGCACGATTCGTACCTGATAAATCCGTTCTCTCCAAAGTCCTGTGCAAAATTTATCAATTCTATCCATCAGCTTTTTCGTGTCATCTCTAGCATAATTTTGAAGAATATAACCTATTAAAATAAAGAATATAAAACCGTTAGTAAAAGTTAGTAGACACTTAAAAATATAGTAATTCTTATATATTAGGTGTACAAAAAAGTTCTGAGCTTTAGATTTCATACAACCGAAATAACAATTTATGTTTACTGAAATCTTGTATAAAAATTCTTTGAGAATCCCCAGAGAAAGAGATTTCCTAGATATATTTTTATTTAAAGTTCCAGATAAGAATTTTTTAATATAACTTTAAAATAAATTTAAATATGAGTAATTTAAATATGCAAATATATACCATACATTCATATATATAATGTACATGAGCCGAATAAGGCCTAATTTATTTTATTTTTTTTAAATTTTATTTATGGGGATATTGAAATAAATTAAGTGAGAATCAAATCTTCATTTCATTTACTTTCAAGAGAAAAATATATTGTTTATATAGGATATGTGTAAATGAACAAAAAAAATTTTGTTAAATTCTGACATTGGGCCTTATTACATGCATATGAATATAATAAGGTCCAAATCAAAAGTAAATTAAAAATAACAAAGAAAGTAAATATTATTTTTCATATTTTCCATGTTTCTCCTATTAAATATTATGTTATTTACAGGATAATTTGTTTCACATACCAGCTTGGCAACATCGATACGCTGCTTCCATTGCCCACATATTAAATTGATTTTTAAATTCATCCTCTAATTGTATGCGCATACGGTTTTCCAATGGAGCCACGTGTAATGCAGTTAATAACAGCGGTGAGCACAGTCTTCCTGCTTCGTTCCAACTGCCTTGTTCGCGTTTCGTTTTGCGTAACAGCAAACACGCCAAGTGGAAGTGCAACTGGCCCCACATGTGCGTAAACAAATGCTCCGTAAAGGTGTGTTGTTTAGAAAAGTTTTTTGACTTCATCTCGTTCAGATTTTGGTCAAAACTGTATCATAATATTTGTTTCATAAATATATTATAAAAATAAACATATGAAACAGATAAACACAATTACTTTATTTCTAAAATATGTAAGGTATATTCTATAGATTTTATATCTGAAGAGCAACAATTTTATTTACCTTATTTATAATTTATTTACATTATTTCACCTATTACCACGTTAGAAAATACAATTTAGTTTATAGAGACATATCGATATACTTACTTAAATACTGCCTGAGCTGCTTCTTGAATGCTTTTCTTCGTTTCACCTCCTTGCTCCTTAAGACATAGTCCCGCATACTTATCAGATACAGATATATAGAACAATGAGAAAGACCAGTCAAGAGATTTAGTCTCTTTATATTTTGTTAATAATTCGTACAGCAGCTGATACCACACAATGCTGTCCTTATGAGGGACAGTTGCCTCTACACTGATGGCGTGCTCATAAGCTTTATCCAATCTATGCTCCGACATGTAATAATTTAACAATTTGATGCGAAGTTGCACATCAGTCGGTCTCGCAGCCAATTCAGCTAGAAAATTTCACTTGTTAATTCTCCGTTCTTTTATTATACTATTTCACAATAATAATAATAATAATTACTTACATGCGATAAGTGCCTCAAGATCCTCACTATTGTTGTTTGGTTTCTCTATAGTCAAAAGTTTTTCTTTTAATTGAAAAACTACTGGATTATGTGGAAATAGTTTGTCAGCTCTCTCTACCCAATACTTCAGTTTAATAACATCCATTCCTATATCCATGTCAACCAGTAATTCACATACTAAAAAAAAAAAAAGAAAGTTTAAATGTTACATTGATATAAAGTGTTGAAAGGACAATGAGAAGTAAATGTAAGGGCGTCGACTTCTTACCTTTCAAGACCAGATCATCTTGCCTCCCTTCGAGTTCGAGGGAAACTTTGTATTCATTAAAAGCTGCTTCCTTTTGACCAAGAGCTTCATAAGCCTGACCCAACAACTTGTGTGCACTGGCAGAACTATCTCGTATTTCTAAGTAATTAAATACATATCTTTTTGTGGATTCATAATCACCCACTTGATAATACAGTTTGGCAACATTGTAACAACGAAGATTTTTCTGTAAAAAGAATTACAAATATCAACAAGTATTAGATTCCACAGTCCAAACTAAAGTATAAAATATAAACATGTTTATGATATCGTTAATTTAAAATACATTTAAAAATGTATATTCGTCATTTAATACTAAATTACATTATAATTAATACATTTTCATATCCAGGTAATCTAGATGATCGCATTATATAAAGATTATTATAAACATGATTAAAATTATTAATGAATTAAATATTTTGTTAAGTATGATAATTTTTTATATCTTATTCCACTTATATTAGATTAGAAGAAAAGAGAAATAAGACAAAGGAGGATGTTAAAAAGAGACTGATTTTTGCCCAAAAAGGTGTAAATTAGGTATATATACTCTGAATATATAGAAAACATTTCGAAATTTAAGTTATAATTTTTTTCATTGTAACAAAAATTTAAAACAATATAAAAATGAATAGAGTAGGCTCACAAAAATTTAATTTAAAAAATGGCAATTATTAAGCATCTAGAGGACAAGTTTGCGCCTAACAACCGTATCACGATAAACATGAACGAATAACGGCTGCAGTCAACTGGATAAGATATCTGAATTCATCGCCATCAGCATTTTGCTGAAAAAATTTTCATATTTTATGTTACGTATCAATATTTTTAAGGATTGCCCATATTTTACTATTATGAAGTTTTTTGAAAAATATTTTAGACTTGTTCAGATTCTATAAGTTTTTTTCGGAAATTATAGAACGAGAAATCTTAGAATATTTCAAAATTAAATAAAGAATTCCAGAAAAGATAAACGTACATACTTTATCAGCGTTTTGACAAGTATTCTGATTTATATTAAGAGATTTTCTAAAAAGTTGCAGTTATATAAAAAACGGAAATTAAGAAATCTGAATTAGAAATTTTGAAAAAATATAAGAATTCAAAGAAAACTTTTCGTCAAGATATCGACAGTGCGAGAATAATTTCCCGCGAAAATTCGCCATGGCAAGTACGTCGCGCCCTCGTCTGGCACGATGACTCAAAGGTTTCCGTCCGGTGACATTGACCTTGTTTACACCGAGCACTTAATACGCGCACTAACCAATAATTTTCTATTAAATCATTTTAATTTCGGCGATGCGTATAAATGTATACACGATATGGATATTTAATTAATCCAGATGCATATGGCGTATTAACTTAGTATACCATTCTTTAAATGTATTGCTGAAATTAAGATAATTTAATAGAAAGTAAGTACTAATATTAAGTGCTCGGTGTAAACTAGAATATTCGGACGGCTGAGCGGTCGTCGCTCGGTGTATCGAAACGTACCGAAAATATTCTCATCATTGGTATTGATATCGGTTATAATTTGCAAATAGAGACAAGAAAAGAAAACCCATGAAGCTGCAAATGTCAGGAGAAAGAGAATGTTCCCGGGTGCAACGGTAACCTTACCTCGTTCTCGTTTCGCAACTTGCAAAACACGTTCTGCACGTGGCGGTCAACGTCTTTCTTCGAGCGGAACATGATGCTGCCGGTTGAACCGGCCCTGCGATCTGCGACACTTTCGTTGTATCACTCAATCGACACCAATCGTTTTCACAATTTGCGTACTTTCACATCGGCTCATCGCGAAAATTCATTCGCAACGTATCTCTTTCAAACGGTCTCCCGTCGACCGTCGAATCTTGCGCCGCCAACAGTAACGATCGTTAACACAAATTTCCCCCAGACAGGGTTTAGGGCAGTGTTGTTGTAGCGTTTTTCATTGGCTGCGTTCAGCAGAACGTTTGTTTTGCAACTGTTGGAAGTTTCCTTCGCGCTAATTGGATCATACTTTTAGATCTAGAAGAATGGTCCTATCTCAGCAGACAATCATAAAACGGTTGAGCTGCTGAACGCAGCCAATGAGAGCAAAGGAATTTTAGCTCTTATTGTTTTGATTGGTCAAATTTCAATCTTTCAATCTTCAATCTCAATCTTTAATGCCAATATTACATGCGTCCGTTTTTGTCGTATCTTCTATCCGATCTGTCATGTCACTACTAAAGAAATTGAAGTACATACAATGGTAGAGGAGGTTGTCAATCCCAGCGTTAGAACCAAAGTAAGAACATTGAATGGTATCTCGTTTTTGACGTAAATTCAGTGGTATAATTCAGTCTTAAATAAATCTGTCCTGGCGGTCCTCCGAACAAAATAAGGGCGGTAAAGAGATTTTATATTAGTGAAGTGGTCAACATTTGGTAATTATGAATGAGACGAGCCTCCTCACCGATTTGGATGAAATTAGGCTCATTCAACGCGTTTTAGCACGAAATGAACGAACCTGGTAGAAAAAAGTGTCGCTCTGCCCCGCGAACCGAGATATGAACCGTTAAAGTTAACGACTATTGAGGTTAGGAAATCTGTCACAGCCACGAAATACTGCGACGCAAGCATGCGCTGCGATCACAAATTCGCTACTTTAAAACAAATTCTGTTTTAAAAACAAATTCACAACTTTAAAAATAAATTCACTGCTTTATAAACAAATTCATTGTTTAAGAAGACAAATTTACTACTTTAGCTCATATCATAACAATTCACATGGCTTAAGGACATGTCCAAGAATGGTTGCGTTCAGCAGAGAAAACCACTCACTGAACGCTTCCTGAGCAAAAAAGAGATTAATCTATGATTAATATGTTTATTTGTTATAATTCATAATGTAGAATAACTTGTCATGTACATAACCTTATGGCCCAAACACGGCATTAGAGAAATAATAAATAGTAATAAATAAGTAAGGAATATGAAATTAAAGATTATCTATTATAGACAAGTTATTCTATCCTTATATAAGTCTTATCTAATCTTATATAAGTTATAAGATATCCAAAAATAAATTGATATCAAATATTATGATACAGCAAATAGATATCCATAAAAAAAATATTGCGAAAATTGCAAAATAGTAAAGGACTCTTTTCGTCTCAGTTTTTTTATTAGGAATAACATTATATGATTAGTGGGCATTATTTTAGTTACACTCTGTATATTCTGACGCCGCCAAGCTTCCGAAAAAAAAAAGTACTTTGGCGCCGCCAGGCTCCACCAGGGCTCAACTATGCCAATGCTTAAATTGTTGCATCTTCCAGAGCAAGACAACTCGACCACGTCCGGTATATTTATGGAATGTACTAGATGTGCAGAAATGGCTGAGACGACACTGCAGCGACTATTATCAGCTATACTATGAACTGTTTTTGCATGTAAGTGTTTTTTACTTTGTCATAAGTATGTTTTTCAAATTTTACTTTTAATCCTACTTCTTCATAGAGGCCTGTTCTTTTTAGCTGAACTTTTGCACTAGTTCATCCTCCTTTCTTGTCTCTCTAGGAGAGAAGAAGAGGAAGAAAAATGAACTGGTGCAAAAGTTTAGCCAAAAAGAACAGGCCTTAGATTTACCGCGTTAACTCTAGTTGTTATCTTCGTCGTACGTGCATCATTTAGGTTCGGTCTGTTTTTATTGTAAGATTCATATAAAGAAATTTGAAATATTTTCTAAACATAAAAAATGATATTGAAATTCTAAAAATTCAGAATTTTTTTATATATGTATAATTATAAAATATTGTAAGATTCGTATAAATTAAAGAATCAGAAATTTTCTAAAAAGTTATAAAATTATACAGAAATTACAAACTTTGAAAAATTATATGAAAGATTTCCGTCAGATTTATTCGCGAGGCAAAGCGACACTTTTTCTGCCAGATTCTTTCGTTTCATGCACAAACGCATATTGAGTATATTTTTATCAAAATTGGAGGTAGAGAGGAGTCTTCTTAACATTTACCTTAAAATTTTTTTTATTAATAAAAATATATATATTTAGCATAAAATTAAAATCTTCTCTATCTTTTAAGCACGACATTACAGGAAAGACATTGTTAAGAATAAATGAGAATAGCTTGAGGAGGATTGGTATCGATAATGAACAGCATAGGATGGACATTTGGAGGGAAATTATTAAATTGCATCTTAAAACAGATATGTTAGAGCTTAAGGATATTGAGCGACGTGATAATATGATGAACCTTGATCGAAATATATAAAACCTATTGTTACACAGATATATTTTTAAATATATATTATTATTTACGTTATGTGTATATATGAAAATATGTATGTAAATGTATATGCACACATATATGAAAAATTTATTTATTATATACTTATTTTAGGAACATCTTTGCATCAAAGCATACAATTAATTTATATAAGAATAAAACATTGAATCTGATATTATTTATTATTTATTATTATTTTTATTTATTTAATAGAATTTATTTTATAAAAACAAAATTTGTTGATTTTAATATAATGGATACAAAAGTAGACTATTTCGATAAAAATGCAAATCTTTTTCACAAGGAACTCGAAATATGTCGTTTATGTGGAGAAAAGTCTTCAGATTATATTCCAATATTTGAAGATGAAGATAACTATATTCCTGAAAAAATAAGTAGATGTTTACCAATCATTGTAAGTTAAAAAGTTGCGTGATATTTTGTTCTTTTTAAACTTTTAAATTTATATATTATATGTATATAATGTATGAATAGTAATATTATTTTTTCTTATTTTTAGATTTTTCCGAATGACAATTTACCTTCCAATGTATGCAGACGTTGTTTAAATTATTTAAATATTAGTTGTAAACTGATTCTTAGTGCAGTAGCAGTAGATGATATTCTACGAATTCAATTAGATCAGAAGCAGAAAGATGCTATCTTTACAGGTGAAGATCGTAGCATTGTAACATCTTGTGAAGAGTCTAAAATATCTGTACCAATAAATATTAAGCAATCGTCATTAAAGGAACTAAAAAAGCGAGCTATTGTCGGTCCAGTCGAATGTAATTTATGCGACTTGAATTTTCAAGATGTAGATACATTTGATAACCATATGGAACAATGTCATTTTTTAAAATGGAAATGTAATCTCTGCGATGACAGCTTTGATGAATCTAATAAGCTGATAGTACATAAGACATTGAGACATAACAGTAATATTTCAATATGCAGTAGCTGTGAACATATTATTGATCAGAATAATAAACGGAAGATTATCAATGAGAATGATCAGACTAATGAGAGGAAGATTATTATAGGTAAGAATATCCAGAATGATCAGAATATTAAACAGAAGATTATAGATGAGAAGAATATTCAAAGTAATCGGGAAACAGATCAAAAGATTATTAATAATTACAATAAGCAAGATTTTACAAAAGATATCGAAATAGCAGCATCAGTTAATTCAGCGATTATAGAAATAAACAGCGAAAATAATCTGATGCAGGCCTCAATAAAGCAAATTGATAATAGATTCGATTCAGATATAAATGAAATAAAAAACTGTAAAAAATTTATAGATATGACAAATGTCCAAAATGATGAACAAAGTAATGAACAAGAGTTTACAATCGGGAAGAATGTTCAGAATTATCAGAATATTGAACAGGAGATTATAGATGAGAAGAATATTCAAAATAATCGAGAAACAGAGCAAGAGACTATTAATAAAATTAGTTATGAAAAGCAAGATATCACTTTTACAAAAGATATCGAAACAGCAGCATCAATTAAATTAGCAATAGATACTGAAATCGATATTACAGAAAAAGAAAGTGAAAACGATCTGATGCAAGTCTCGATAAAGCAAATTGATAATAGATTCAACTCAGATATGGATGAAACAAAAAATCGTAAAAAATTTTTAATACAACTTGAAACGTTCAAAAAGCCAAGAGAACTATCGTTTTGTAAAATTTGCAAGATCTACTTCGCGAACGAACGATATTTTAATATCCATAATAAGATACACGAGGAAAAAACTATGACTTGTATTACGTGCTCTACAGAACATTCGTCTGGATATGATTTATTTCTGCATAAACGTAAAAGGCACAATATGTATAAAAAGGTACAGTTAAAGTATATGTGTAATAATTGTGGAAAATTTTTTACACATAGCTGGACTTGGAATGAACATAATGAAGATAAGTGTTCCAAAATGACAAAGTATTGTAAATATTGCAACGCAGTATTCTCGACAGATCTTAAATTGACACATCATTTACGGGTAACTTTGTTAAAAGTTTATATATAAAAAAAGGATTGATTATATCATATCCTTAAGTATTTTCAGAAACACAAATCCGAGATGTTCAATGATCCGACTGTGACTGTATACAAATGCGTCGCCTGTCCCAAAGTATACGTCGACAAAGAATTTTATGAGAAACATAGAAATGTGTGTATATATGTATATTATAAGCATCTAAAAACAAAAATGGTTACAAATTTCATAAATTACTTGTAGATACATGATCCAGAGTGTTGGGATAAATTTCGGTGTACAGAATGCAATCGACCATTCAGAGACAAATTTCGTTTACAGGAACATCAATTGGTTCATTGGAATATTAAGCCTTATCAATGCAATATCTGCGAACGTTCTTTCTTCCGCCTGCATAACATGGTAAGTCTGTCGAAAACTTGTTACAAAATGCAGTATAAATCTATCTGGTCGGATATTCTTCAAGGAAGGAAGACTAATGTTCGTTTCTACCAATGTAGATCAACTTTAATTTCGATTTAACTTACTCTTTATCCTTTTTTAATGCTTAGAATTAGAAAAAGATGAAGAGTTGATTGAACCAAGATTAAAATAAAACTATATTGATAGAAACAGGTATAAGGGTCTCTTTCATCAACCTTGGTTAAGCTAACTGACGATTACATGGGGCTCATTTAGGTCCAGTTCCACAACTCACGGTTAACTCTTAACCGAGGTTCAACTTATTCATTGTCTTTTTCTAATTCTAGAATTGAAAAGAGATGAGAAACAAGTTAAACTTCGTTTAAGAGTTAACCGTGAGTTGTGGAACTGGGCCTAAATAATTACTGCTAGTTGACTGTCAGCATTGAAAATCTATAGTTTCTGTTATGTATACTATGGCTGCGTACCATTTAATACCCAGTTCAGACTGAATACAGCATGCGTCAAGCAGCGGAGCATCAACCAAGTAAGGCGATATTTTTTACGGTATTGTAAATATCGCCTCGTTTAACTTATTAAAACGAACATGGTCTCGTGAAATTCCTGTCTTCTATTAATTTTCAATATATGTAAATTGGACTTAAAAATTCTTTAATCTTACCTGAAATTTTGAACAAAAATACCTGAAAAATCTGGAGGTATTCACAGGAAATTATTTAACAAAATTTTAGTAAACATCCTGCAAATGTTACATACAACATGTCTTATTATTGTTGAGTGAAATGATAATATTATAATATTGATAAAACGTTACTGGAACGCTTTCCTTCTACTTGAGAAGCATTCGGCTAGATACATTATTATTTTAACATCACAAAATATTTTAACATCATTATAATGTAACTTTCAGAAAAGACATCGCAAAATTCACGTTGGGCATGAGTGTAATCGCTGCAATGCAGTTTTTAAAAATAGGCTGGACTTAACGAAACATGTGCAAGAGATTCACGATTTGAAGCCATCCAATAAATTTTCTACAAAAATAAATTACATTTGCAGATTCTGCGGCAAGAAGCTCAACACGTATAAATCGTTAACAAATCACGAAAGAATTCACACCGGAGAAATGCCGTATAGTTGTTCAATATGTTACAAGTCCTTTCGGTAAGACATATTTATCTTAATCACACGAATTTATTTTGTTATATATTTTTACGATTTGTGTATCTTTTATTTTTACCCTTTATTCTATTTTGATTCTATTGAATTTTCTTCAGGACTTATAATTCCAAATGGACTCATGTACAACAACATCAGAACGGAACCTTTGTGTGTGAATATTGTGAAAAATGTTTCAGGTAAAATTATTTCTAGTAAACACCAACTAACAGTAACATTACAATGTCATACAGAATAGAGAGGTCCTCGGATCTCTCTATACCAATCAACAGGCTTGAAAAGTTTGTCGTACGACAAAAACGCACAAATGAAATAACATCCATATGTGTATACATGAGAGTATGCGTAGTACGTGATATTTTTTGTGTTAACAGTTGTAAACGGAATTTAATTAAGCACATTTCAACGCACGTGCCAGTGCAAGCTCGCCAGCATCATGCGTGCAATATATGTGGGAAGAAGTTTTTGAGGAAATCTCGACTTACTATCCACAACCGTATTCATAATGAAATACGGTCTTTTTAATGCGATGTGTGCTTGTTAAGTTTCATACAAAAAGGCGATATGAAACGGCACAAATGCGGCACTTCAGGAAAGAGAAACTTGCAAAAAGTACCTAAAGTTTAGACTCGAGAGATTACTAAATTTTATTCTTCTGCAAATATAAAAATAATAATTAAATAATAGATTTTATATTATATAAGTAATAAATAAAAACGAATGGCATATATGAAGAATAGAAGATCGATTATATGTAACAGCAATTTTAATTTAATTCTTTTGAATATGTAATTCACAAGAGAACTAAATGAAAATTTGAAAAGTAAATTATTTTAACACGTTAAATGCCACGCTGATATTACATGACTTGCTCGAAGCGTCAACATGTATCATATGATACATATAATAATATTTACGCATACATTTTATATGTATAAATAAAACTATTTTTATATGTTCTATATTTTCTTCACGCATTAATTTCTTCACACTATTGTAATAATGATGGTAAAATTGAAAAATTTAGAAATATTGACATTTATTCGAATTATATGTTTCCATTAATCTTGACATCGCCGGTACCTTCCATGGCACTACCGATCAACTGAGTGCCGGGTCACCGGTGACCCCCCATGGCATTCAACGTGTTAAGTAATCCATTTCTTGTAATATAAATATTATATAATAAATTCCATTTCTTATAATCTATTTCGATGTCGACATCACATTTTCCTATTTTACATTTACTTATTGATTTGTTCGATTGTGTTCTTGGCTGTTCAAATATTTGGCGGTTTTAAAACATTAGTATGGAATACCCTACATTAAGGATTCTCTAGTAAGAGACAATGCGTTGGATGTGTCACTATTCGAGGATCAGAAAGAATTGCGGCGCGACCTAAAATTATATTCTATTAAACTAAATAATGTAAATGATATTTTAATATAATATAGATATTATTTATGTAAATTCCTACTATTATATTATAATCTTATCATTACATGCACTTAACACCATTAAAGAGATTATAATAAAGGCGTAAAACATATATTAACATTTTAAACAAACTATATTATACATATGAAAGTTGTGTTCATAACATTTTGTTTTTATTGATCAACACATTTTAATATATTTTTTATTTTATTTATTATTTTCATTGTTATATACAAAAATTTTTTAAATAATAAAAATCCAAGTTTTTTTGTATAAGTACATGAAGTATTAAAACGTATTCAAAGTTTTATTGAGATGCACTGATTAGTTTATAATATAAAAATATTTTGTTTATTTTTTTACGGGACAACTTAATATCTGCATCTCAATATAACTTTACAAAAATAATCTTGAATTCATAAAGTATTTATATTAAAACATTATCTTTCTAATTGTTGAATTCTTTTTAAACTTTTTTTATCTTGATTCATTATTGTTATATTTGGACTGATATTGTCATGAGATGAATCAGCCACCACGTCATTTGCTGGATTCACACTGCATCCGAGTTTCGTCGTACGACGAAAATCGGATGCAGTGTGAATCTAGCAATAGGCCGGAATCCATAGTCCGTTCTGATAGTGGCTGTTGGTGGCTCCCTCCTTTCTGGACGGATGAGTTCTGGACAAATTGATCGCCATAATAGCGCTGTAATCGTGAATCGGACTGCGGCCCTAGAAGTTACTATAATCTAGTTTATTTCCCCAATGACGCGTGATGCGCGCGTCAAATGACGTGCCCATGAGTTCTTATCTTAATGCCTAGTTCAGACTGGACGCAGCAAGGCAGTATTTTTTTTTTTTTTTTACACCATTGTAAATATCACCCCGCTGATTGGTTGCTGCTTCCGCTGCTTAACGCTTGCATATGAATGCACCTTTAATCTGACAACTCTGCCGGCTGTACCGACAGGTAGAGTCACGTTTCTATTTCGTATTGTATAAACGTGGGGTCTGGAACTTCCGCTTAAGATCCTTTTGTGTGAGATTTTTGATGAAAAGATGGTAATATAGCTTTGTTTATAATTATTGTTTGTAATTCTCTCATCGTATGTTTCGCGCTTATGAAATTTTCTTCGCCGTCGCTTAGGCCAAACATACGTTGCGTTTTGGTAACAAATTTCGCGAAGGATCGGCATCCTTTGCTTAAAGCTATACTTCATCTCTAAAGTGAGCCATGTGGCTACCACTTTAATTATCTCGAAGATATAACGAGCGTTAAATTTAAACTTTTTAATTTAATTCTAGAAACGCGAATCAGCTAAGCACGGTTGCGATTTATCGTAAAAATCAACGAAGCGAAGACTAGGGCGAATTATAACCTAACGTAATGTCCCATTTGTATTACATGATACATATGTAATGTGAATAGTGAACTTTTATTAGATTCATATTTATTAGACTACTTAGAGGAAAAGGAAGAACATATTTATTTTTCCTTTGTTTTGTTCTTTTATTCCTTTGTTATTACACCAAAATTGGATTGCATAAAGCGTTCAGAATCATCATATGGGTGCATCCGGACGATGATTCTGAGCAGCCCAGCATTTAAAAATATTACAAAATTTTAATAATTAAAAATATTCGAACTTATTTTCTGAAAAGCTTTATTTTTTTAAATTGTATCGTGAGCAATTCTATATTATTTATATAATTGATCTGTTGTCGCAAATGATTTATTATCATCATTTTTCTAATACACTGTTTATATCGATATGTATCTAATTCGTTTTTGTTTATTTGCCAGACTTGCAAACGCAGAAATGGTGGACGTGCCAAGCATGGTCGCGGCCATGTGAATCCAGTCCGCTGCACCAACTGCGCTCGTTGCGTCCCCAAGGATAAAGCTATCAAGAAATTCGTCATTCGTAATATCGTCGAAGCTGCTGCTGTCAGGGACATAACAGAGGCCAGCTTCTATCAATCTTATCAGCTGCCTAAATTGTATGCTAAGCTTCATTATTGTGTCTCCTGTGCCATTCACTCTAAAGTGGTGCGGAACAGATCAAAGGCAGATCGTCGTATAAGAACGCCTCCTGTCCGCAACTTCCCGAGGGTAATTGTTTTTATAAAGATTTGTAGTTCATTTATTCAGATAAATACGTAAACATCTGCCAATCGATACTCTTAACGTAGAATTTAAGTTTTTTTGAGAGTACAATGAAAGTTTTAATTCTCTAAATATGTATTATAGTAGTGAAATATATGCAATACAGTGGAATAATATTTTATATATTTTCAAATGTATATTTGAGGTTATATGTGAAATTATCACTAAATGTAAATTTTTTTTAAGTTATAAAATCTTTGCAGTGTACATATTACATGATGCTTTTTGTTTCCAGGATCTGCGTCAGGGTCAACAGAACAGGAAATAATTTTATTATGTAAAGTTAATTTCGATAATAAATAAAAATTCATAAAACCAGAGCAATGTTATATTATTATTGCGAAAGAAAGTGTCAATAAAATACAATATTTTATCGTCAATTAATGCAAAGTTGGATAATAAGCTGTTTAGTGCTATTACATGAATAAACTCGGAATTGTTAAGTTCATTAGAGCGAGTATAGATAAGATTTATAATACATGATGTGCACACATCTACACGCACACACACACACACATACATACGTACATACATATCAGCCAATATGATCTTAAAGTCTTGAATTTAAGCCTTGACTTAAAAATCCTGAATCAAAGTCTTGATCTTAAAAAGTGAAATTTCAAATCTGAATTCTACCAATGAGTTACTTACATTTCATAAAAATACTTGCATCTGACTTTAGCAAGAAGAGTTTCTAGTAATTATTTAAAATTAATGTACAAGTAATAATTTTTCATGTACACGCACATATACATATATAATATTGTATGTGTATACATACATATATATATATATACATATGTGTGTATGTGTGTAAATATATATATAATATATGGAAAATCATTTGTTTGCCTCTTCCATTGCTTTTTTTAGCGTTTTTTCAAATATTTTCTTAGAGTCGCAGAATCCCTGTTTTGTTTTACCAAACGAATTTGGCCCAGCTGATGTTGGTGTCTCACGCCCGATATTCCGCATCCTCATTCTCGCTTCTGCCGGCATCTCTTCTGGTTCTTCATCATCGTCCGCGTTGAACACCGAGGCTACCGTCGGTTTTTGTACTGTTGTTGTCTTCGCAGTTGACTTCTGCCACAAAAAGTTTCTTATGCAAGAGGCAGGATTTCACAACAAAAATTTATGTAGCAAAACAAAGCATCAAAGTCAGTGCGAATGTTTTACTTACAGAGAAAGAGCCTAGTTTAATTTGAATTCCTTTCTTCTGTTCATTGCCAGTCTTTTTCCCAAAACCAAACGCCAACTTCTGTTTCTTTGCATCCAACTGATCGCAATCGTCTGTACTGCTACGTTCCTCGGTTCTGAGCGGAGAACGGTCCCTACCTCTGTCATCCTCTCTCCTGTCCTCGGTTCTGTAGACACTTGACCCTGACAACGTCAAACACTGGCAAAGTTCAGATCAAGTTAAACAAAGTTGACTTTTTAACCGGAAATCTTTAAGCGGTTATGTTTAATGCAGTCCTATAAATTCAACAATTAGAAATTAGCTGTATAAAGTTATGAAGTAAAATTAAAATTATGTAATTCTGTAAAATTGTATATTACAATAATTAGTACATATGTAAACACATACAATTATTTTGTACAAATACTTGAAAAAATTATGATGTAAGTAAAAAGAAATCGCACTTATAGTACAAATTACGTTCTCTATGTTGTGAGCCATACAGAAGTAATGTCGATTTCTCTCGAATTAATTTTTACAACTGGGGTTCTGAGTTGGTAGTCGAAAGTTTCAAGCAGTCCAGTGGCTTTCTACAATAGACCATTATCTAAGGCTGTATTCTAAAATTTACTGCCAGTACTGAAAATTATAGTGCACGTGACTTAAAACTGACAGTAAATTTTGGGACACAGCCTAAGTTTTAAGTCTTAAGCCATAAGAAATTGACTAATCACAGTTGAATGTGAGAAGAATAATTGACTATGACTGGTCAATTTTTTACAGTTTAAGATTTAAAGCTTATAGGTAAGTCCGGATCTACAATAGGTGTTTTAAGCCTTAGGCCATAAGAAATTAACATTACAGTTGAATGCGATGAGAATAATTGACTATGATTAAAAAATATATGTAAAATCGAGTGCTAACACGAGTCAAACACTAGTTCTTATGTGCTAATGATTAAATTTCGAGGAGGTAACTATTTAATGTAATCGTGAGACAGAGTCCTCGAAATGACGGATAATTTTTTTGTTATCAAATCCGAAATATCATAAAAAAAATTTCAAACACATAATTAGCACATTATTAAAAAATGATTACCCGATCGATCTGAGATCTTTAATACTATTAATGTACGATTAAAAGTTTTAATTCACAAAGGCACGAAGCAACAGACTAAATCAAAAGATGAAATTAATAGATTGTGCTTCATAGTTCGTGCTTCCTTACATCCCTAAAATTTCTGACGAATTTAAAAGAATTAACAATACCTTTAATACTACATTACACTAGTATAAACGGACAGATTGATTAAGGTACAAAAAGACATCTTCCCACGAGAAAAAAAAATGTTTATAAAATTTAGTGCAAATCCTGTGATGCATCATATGTCGAGCAGACAGGAAGGAAACTAAAAACTAGAGTGATGGAACATCGTAAACGAGAAAGTTGTTTTATAAAAAAGATATGTAGTTGCATATTACAAATTGCATATTTTTTTTTTAAAGCGATTATGTATTTTCATTATACCAGTGGATTAGTCTCATAATTCTGTGCATAAAAGTGTTAAGGTACAGTTATCAAAATGAGACCTTAAAAAATTAATCCGCATGCAAATGACGCTGCCGAAGTCCCCATATTCGAAATAGCTTCTATCTTTAATCCTTCATAACATGACTAAAAAGTAAGGTATTGAAATAAAAAAAATTCATTTTAGAGGGGATGAACAATACATTCATGACTTCTAATCGAAATTTCAAGATAACGTTCACCTTCTTTATAAAAAAAAATGTAAAATATCACTCTATAAAAAAAAACATTTTTTACATATTAAATCTCAATTATCTTGGAAATCTGATGAGCTAGAATTTTTTCGCTTGTGGCATCGTTTTCAGCATCCAAAAATCTGTAAGAGACACGTAGTCCGGTCCAAAGTAATTGAAAAAAAATTTTTTTTGTAAACTAGTGTAATACTCGAGAATTCTATCGATAATTATAAAATCACAGGCGGGATGAAATTATTTCTAATATTATGTGATTTTTCCAATCACATATTGATTTGGAACAATCTGTTACATGATTTACTTGTCTTAATTACATGATTTTGTTATATAACTTTGTGACATGATTCTTTCCAGTAGGGAAGCCTTAAGCTTTAAGGAATTGGCCAAACATAATCAACTATTCTTTTCACATTCGACTGTGATTGATCAATTTCATAAGGCTTAAGGCTTATTACACCTATTGTGTTTGCGGACTTATAGGCTTTTTATAATAAGCTGTTACTTAAAGTTTTAAGTCTAAGGCCCGATTGTTTCACTTTTCGGTAAATTTTACCTGTTGGGTAAGTAGCAAGATTATCCAATCACATGCGCGGATTGCCAGATTTACCTAACAGGTAAAATTTACCAAAAGGTGGAACAACTGGCTCTTAAACAGTAAGAAATAAACCAGTCACAGTCGAATGTGAAAAGAATAATCGATTATGATTGGCCAATTTCTTATAGCTTAAAGCTGATTCTGACAATGAATCGGTAATTGGTAGTCCTAAGTCTTATCGGTGAAGTTGGCCAACAGCCAACTACCGACTCATTGTAGAACCCCCATTTACCTATATAAAAAAAAAGACTGCTTGTCGATTCAATAGTTTATGCATGGAAATAATCTGATGGTGAATTCGGATCACTCGCACTACGCTGAATCAGTGCATATTAAAAGTACGCTTTATATAAAATATCTCAATGCAGTGAGATACAATATAATCAACTTTGATAATGAAATGATACATGTATATATTTTGTTAAATAACGTTACAATATCGTTAATAGATAATTAATTGTTTAAAATATTTATATACTTTTACACTTAACTTTGCTAATTTCATGTACAGCAGCTTTCAGTATACATTGATTTAGCGTAGGGCAAATGATCGAATTCGCTAAAAGTGTCTTCGTCGGATTGTAATGAGCGTTATCTACATTCACTGGCAGCGTAATAGATAAAATGAACAAAACCTTTTCTATAATCGTCTCCGGAATTTCTCCTGGACATTTTGTCAATATCCTGCGGATACAGCTCGAGCCAGATATATACCACTTTCGCAGATTATACCATATGCGAGGTAACCTAAAAATCGTTACTCATCTGCATTATTGCCAACATGAAGAATTGAGATCTATCCCTGTATCAGTGTTGCCAGGTATCAGCAAGAACTTAAAGCTGGAAACACAATAGACACAGGCAATAGGCACAGGCAACAGGGAATAACGAGCCGTCCAATCAGAGCTCTGGAGTATAAGTTCGATATTATATCCCAGAGCTGTGATTGGACTGCTCGTTATTCCCTGTT
>NW_017257935.1:377364-380358 GCF_001594055.1 Mycetomoellerius zeteki
ACCAATCAGAACAAAGAATTTTGCGAATTGACTAATCAAAGAATGCTTCGAAGCGTTTGTAGCGTCAAATGGACCGCAGCCTTTGTATCTTCAAAGGCTGTGTTCGGAAACATGATCCGAGTGTCCCCGCGTGTCGTTTCATCCTTGTTATTAACCCAATGTTAAATAAGGACAAAACGATACACGGGGCACCCGAGTGATGTTTCCGAACGCAGCCAAACAAGGTGAAAATTACAAAAGTGAGTAAATTTACTAGGTGAATTTATTAGGTTGACCAATTAAATGATTAATATTCTAGTAAATTCGCTCACTTGTAATGCGGGGTCTACAATGAAGTCGTAACGGTCGTAGGGTCTTAAGTCGTAGAAAATTGATCAATCACAGTTGATTGTTCTTCTCATATTCGACTGTGATTGGTCAATTTTCTACGACTTAAGACCCACGACTGCTACGACTTCTATTGTAGACCCCGCATAATTTTCATCTTGTTTGAAGATACAGAATCGACCCCTTGACTAGAGTCCTAATGCCCGTGTCACACTACGCATTGGAGATTGAGGATTGCAAATTAAGGATTAGAATTCGACCAATCAGGTAATTTTAAGTTTAATCCGTTTCGTTCTAATTGGCTGAATTTTAATTCTCAATTCGCAATCCTCAGTCTCCAATGCGTAGTGTGACACGGGCATAAGGCCGGAATCAGACTACGCATTGAAGATTGAAATTTGACCAATAAGGACAAAGAAAGTTTAGCTCCTTTCGTTTCGATTGGTCAAATTTGAATTTTTCAATCTTCAATCTCAATCTTCAATGCGTAGTCTGATTCCGGCCTTACTCACTCCAACGCGCTTGATAGAATGAGTAGGAGATATGTTGGAGCATGTTGGATCTATTATATATTTAAAGAAAATGTAGGAAATTATATGGTTTTATAACATCCCATAGGAATTCCTAGGAATTGGTTGTCTCATGTAGGATCAAGCTTATAATATAAATAACTGGAAGTCAGTCAAAACGTCCGAAAATAGAAAATTGTTTATACATTTGAATTACAGAATATAATATAGTTTATTATATATAGTGCATCTTTAATCGCGCAGTTTATTCTCATTTGAATATTTATTGAATTAAAAACTTCAAAGTTCTAATAACTAAATTTCAATGAAATTATTACGACGGTGTTACATGATATTATAGATATTATCAGTCTACTGAGATATAAAAAATTCCCCAGTATATAAATTTTGTAAAGAGACACAGAGATGTATTTAGTGTATTGGAGGCACAATGATGTATTTAATGTATCAACATATGTACAGTGAAGCATAATGTTGGCATATGCACAGCGATTTGCATGTATTTAATATCACATTAAGATCTATCTATATTTATTGAACTTGACTCTTATTTGCCCTTTATATTCGTTAGTTATTTAAATTTAAAAGTCCTAGATTTTATTATATTTATATAAATTTTCTTATATAAATTTTTTAAAGACTTTATTTGAATTCTGAGATCTCTTAAGATCTTAAAGGATGTTTTAAGAACTTAATTTTATGTAATCTCATACAAGAGATTACAAGACCTTATACGATTCGAACAAGGACTAATTAAATTTCTTATAGGGATTATAAGATTCTATATGAACTTTCTTATATATAAGATATGTACAGATTTTCTATGAAAATCTTAAATCGTTTAAGATCCTACAAAATCTTAAAAGATGTTTCCAGACCTCAAAAGATTTTGTTCTCACGCAAGTACTTATGAGATCTCATACGATTCTTACAGGAACTTATCAGATTACTTATAAATATCTATAAAAATTTTCGGCAGAATCGACAATCATTTGCAAAAACTTTTAAATTTTATTGTGTAAAATACTAAAATTTACTTTTGCTTCTCCTTTATTTCATCGCCAATAAATTTTTTTGTCAGTTTCTACTTTCTACGTCACAGACTGGAATTAGGCCAGAATTAGACTACACATTGAATATTGAGATTGAAGATTGAAAGATTGAAATTTGACCAATCAAAACAATAAGAACAAAAATTCCTTTGTCCTCACTGGTCAAATTTTAATCTTTGATCTTCAATCTCAATCTTCAATGCATAGTCTGATTCCGGCCTTATACCGGCCTTAAATGCAATTGAATGTATTTTCATCAAAATTGAAAATGGCAGTTAAGGTAAACATTTGCCAAGAAGTTAAAGTAAAAGATGAACATATCATTAGTTTAGGTGAACATATTTAGCCTGTTCATTATTGTGTATATTTTATCAAACCATACTAAGTTTCTTTCTCGTTTTCTGCAAAATGAGTGTACAATAGTTTAGCTATAAAGAACAAATTTATTAACAGATTCCTAAGAAAATTTTCTTAGGAAATATATTCTGAAAAACTTTCTCAGGAAACATATTTTGAATAAACTCATACATTACTTGTTGTACATAACAATATTTTATTTTCAGATTTAAGATCATATATCCATTTACCAGCCTCGTATTTTACTCTGAGAAGCCGATGTTAATATCCATGTTTTGTATGCTTTCTTTTTAATCTTGACTTGTTTATGTCTAGGATGAGTTTTGCACAACACATACCATGTCTCATTCTTACATAGAAAGTAACAATCCTTGCAACGTAACTGTAACCGACCTTTTGCTTTTAAACCACATACTGAATTATATGTGGGCAGTATGGGTTGCAAAAGAAAACGTGTACTTTTGTGATTTGATAAATTGCTCGACGAATTTAATTTCTCTCTGTTGCACATGTAGTGGATTTTGTGAAATAATATATTTTTCACAGTCGGGATCGTCAAAACTTTTGGAGCCATGGAATTAATTGTTTGGTATACTGATTTGAAAATTACAGCGACATTCATTCTTGCTATAAACAAAAATTAATATATATTAATGTAATGACATAGGGTTTTTAACTTCATATCTTTTCAATAAAAAAAAGGAATACAAATATATATATATATATAT
>NW_017257935.1:380627-388962 GCF_001594055.1 Mycetomoellerius zeteki
CGGATGCAGTGTGAATCCAGCATAACGAGCCGCCCAATCAGAGCTCTGGGATATAATATCGAACTTGTACCCCAGAATTCTTGGACGGTTCGTTATTCCCTGTTGCCTGTGCCTATTGCCTGTGTCTATTTCCAGCTTTAAAATTGACGATTATTTTCCCTTTTGGAAAACGGTCAAAGCCGCGAAATACTGCGATGAAAGCATGTGCGGTCACACTTTTATGTTCTATGGCTACATGTGCATACGTTTTATTTAGGGTGCGTTCTGAATTACACATGAAGCGCATGATGCATCATTTTGCGGAGTCTACAATAGAAGTAGCAGTCGTAGGATCTTAAGTCGTAGAAAATTGACCAATCACAGTTGATTATTCTTCTTATATTCGACTGTGATTGGTCAATTTTTTACGACTTAAGACCCTACGACTGCTACGACTTCTATTGTAGACCCCGCATTAGGGTGCCGTCACATACAGCCCGTAATCCGTAAGTCCTGTTTTATAAATTTCCCTTTATAAAAATTTCGCTTGCAACGTAAACTGGCCGACAGAAATGCCTTTAAGGTATTTTTTCATGCTGACGCTCGACGCTTATTTTCGGCGTCAAAATAAGTCACGTGATAGACATTGACGAATATCTAGCGTCAATTTGATCACATGATCTATTTTGACGCTGAAAATGAGCGTCAAGCGTCAGCATGAAAAGGTACCTTTACTCATTCAAGATGGATGCGTTTCGGAACACAATCGAAACGCATACAACTTGTATTATAATTCACGTTCTTATTCTCGTTTTCGTTCATTGTCACATGGAATAGCAAAAAATCCGTGAAGGGCGTGAATCGAAAAGGGCGAAGAGGGAAGAAGAAAAAGAAAAACAATACAACGTTGCTAAATTGTAACATGAACAAATTGTACAAGAAATGATTTTTTTTTATTTCATCATATTTGCACACTACTTTTAAACAAGTATCGTGTTTTATACTATTTCATTAAGATATACACGTAATTTTAATATATATTTTATGCAGATATTTGTAATTTTGGGAGAGCCCTGGTGAGGTACTCCAAATTTTTGGCACTTTATTAAAGAACCATCTTAAAAACGCACAGATTTTTGTAATATGATCGTCGATGTTAGCACGAAGAAGCGAGTTCATACAAAAAAACAATGGAAGGTCCAGCAGCAAGGTGTTGTTTTTGTGTGAACTCACTTCTTCGTGGTAACATGACGATCATATTGAAAAAATCTGTGCGTTTTTAAGGATGTTTTACACATTATATTTTCAAAATGATAACAAAATTATTAAAAAAATACAGATTATTTTAAATCACATTTAAAAATAATACGCCAAATTTGGTGACGGTTTACTATCTGGATCATAAGTGTTTTAATAAATAGTAATATTTTTTTAATTTGTGTTCAAATAAAAATGTATAGAAATGTATTATACAATAAAATAAATGACAAAAATTTCAATTTTTTAATATAAGTACATAATGTATTCAAGATTATTCATGTATAGTTACGTTGCAATGCATGACAACTATAATTGTTCAGTAAAATATTTATTTGTTCTATATCTTTTTGTAACTATCAGTGAATTGCAATGAAACTTTGCATAACTTACTTTGAATATTTAAAGAATTTATACAAAAAATTTAGATTTTGTTATCATTTAAAAATTTTAATTTTTAACAATAAAAATAATAACAAATAAAATAAATAAACGACAAAAATGTAATCTTATTCACACAATTTTCATATGTATTGGGTTGGAGAAAAAGTTTTGCGGAATTTTGTTAGCTCAAAATTATATACAGAATATATATTTGTTGCGAAATTTTTGACTATCTGATGTAAAAGCTTAAAGTTTTTCCTAAAAATTCGTTTTTCAAAAATCATCGTACCGTAATTAATAAAACAGATTCTTAAAGCTGAAACGTTGCTCTATCAAGTGGCGTAATTGCCAATTTAAAAAAAAAATAGAATATATGTACATTTGACCTAAAAATATGATATTACTGTCCTTTTTTCCATTGCGCAATGGTTATAAAGATAGCAATATCACATTTTTACCTTAAATTTCTATATATTTTACATTTACAAAATTATCATGACACTATTCGATAGAGTAACGTTTCAGCTTTAAGAATCTGTTTTTTTAATTGCAGTACGATGATTTTTAATGGAGTTATGAGCAATCAAAGACAGAATGATAGCCTTTTTACTTAACTCGCGAATAACTCAAGAACAAAAAATCGCAGAAACATTTTTAAGAAACGATTTTAAGGAAAACTCCAAACTTTTACGATATACATAGTCGAAAATTTTCGCAATTTTTTTTGCCTCGTAACAGATCCACATAGTGAGAAGAAAAATTTCTCTTTCTTTCAGCTCGGAATTTTCTATATATAAAAATTAGAAAACATAAGGTCAAGAAATATAGTAACCATTCAAAAGTAGAAATTTCAAGCTTTTAAAACCCTTTTTTTAAATTTTAATTTTGATCATCTTTAACGAAGTTATTGTATATATAATTTTGAGCTAACAAAATACCGCAGAACTTTTCCTCCAACCCAATACATAGTTTATTTGAAGTGTAAGTATTAAACACATTTCCAAATTAATTTTTTTTTGTAGGGATCACTGTACGTGTAATACATCCTTAATGTGTGTGTGACAATTATATCTTATTATGAATTACATGTTTCAATATATGTGTTATTTATATTATGAATTAGTAACAGTTCATTGTTAATTTAACTTATATTGCATATATTGGAGGAGGATTGCAAATATCAGTCGAAACGTCTGCATATTAATTTTTTCACAATAAATAATTTTTACGCACCGTTAACTGCGTTGGCTCTTTATTGATTTCTTTCTTTGTTTTATTAAATTTATTCTTAGAGCCGTTAAAATATCTTTATTTATATCTTATTTTGTATTCAATGATATACATATTTTTCTATTATTATAACATCAGTACATTCATTAACTTTTTTTTGAGTTTATTTTCTTTTCATTCTAGATATTATCTGAGATACTATCGAATAAGCTTTACGTAATTAATGTTATTTGAAAAAATCAAGTAAGAATTCGTATAGACATAATGAAATTATCGATAAAGAATTTATTCGAATAAGCTAAATATATTATGAGTGTTGTTTTTAATTCAATTTATGTATCCCTTTCAAAATAATCTGCGAAGAAACCGGTTGCTTCTCTCTTTTAATATTTTTTAATTTCTTTTTCCCAGTGACATGGGATAGTTTTAGCTAATGGATGCTTTAAGCATCAATTTAATAATCATTACGTTTAAATAATTCTTATGAAATCTTATCAGAAATTTATGCTATAGTTGTAGAACGATGCCACCTCGTGCAATGTGCGATCAATTCTAGAGGAAAATATCGTACGGTATCTCGTACATTTACGGGTAAAGTACCGCTAGTCGTACACAGGCACGCATTTTGTATGTATGTGCGTACATACACTCGTGCATGCGCGGGCGTGGATACGTATTTATACCGATACAAACGCACACGGTACATACACACGTGTGTGGAAAGGAAAGAGGGAACAACGGAAGAGAGTAGCTAGAAAGGAGAACAGGACGAAGAAGGAAAGAGGAAGAAGAGCATAAAAAAAAACGAGGAAAATAGGAAAAAGAGTGAGATTCGGCCGCGCGGAGGAGAGCGGGAAGATCAGAAGGGACATGGACTGGGACTATGCCATGTACTCGTACACAGTGTATCCAAGAGAGATACCCAGATGATCAGTTCATAGTATCGAGGAAGAAACGAATGCACAAGAGAGAGCAGGGACGGATTGTCCGATATCAATGTTAAATCTTCCTACATAGACTCGAATCATGAATGAAATTATTTATTATAATGAAAAATTAAACAGGACGTCTTATATCACAAAGCAGTTACAATCAGTATTGCATTTAAAATAGCATCTTTAAATTTCTCACAAGTATAGCCTTTACTGTAAGTATAAAACACCTCTACAAAAATTGAAATATTATGTTCTACATAACAAAAAATTAATTTAAAATAATTTTATTAAAAAATAATATTTATTTATATAACATTTATTAATATTTATTTTTTAATATTTTAATAGTTTTTTTTTGGACTTTATTACCCCGCCTCTTCTACAAAAATAGAATAAATTAAGGGTGAGCTTTTATACTTCTAACCAAAAGCTGTAATTTAGAATTTCGCAAATAGTGTACTAATTAGTTGATTAACTGAGATATCGATTGAACCTTTCTTTTTTATGCGTTGCTTATTCCGTAAGCGATAACCTAAATCGCTGATCACAATGCTTTGTAGGAGTGAAAAAAGCAACAGAAGTCGCAGTTAGAAACAAAAAATTAATTTAAAATAATTTTATTAAAAAATAATATTTATTTATATAACATTTATTAATATTTATTTTTTAATATTTTAATAGTTTTCTTTTGGACTTTATTACCCCGCCTCTTCTACAAAAATAGAATAAATTAAGGGTGAGCTTTTATACTTCTAACCAAAAGCTGTAATTTAGAATTTCGCAAATAGTGTACTAATTAGTTGATTAACTGAGATATCGATTGAACCTTTCTTTTTTATGCGTTGCTTATTCCGTAAGCGATAACCTAAATCGCTGATCACAATGCTTTGTAGGAGTGAAAAAAGCAACAGAAGTCGCAGTTAGCACCGCCCCTGTCAACCCTATCCCCTCCGGATAACGTTTACAAAGCCGGTCAATCATCGTTCTATCTCATTTCTTCCTTTCTTTTTCTTTCTCCTTGTTTCACTTACCTTCATGGGCCGCTGGAGTGTAGAAGTGGGGATTCGCACACTCTGACCCACAAGTAGGCTCTCTACCCAGTCAGTGTCCATCAAACGAGTCGAAGCAAACGTGGGTATGCACGGCGCAACATTATAAACGTCATTGAACTCTCTCGTCAGTGAAGAGAAATAGTTTGACACGCACGTGATCGGAACCGCGCAAACGAAACAGTGTACCGATCTTGGTGACAACTTCCTTCTCTTTTCCTCTTTCTCTCTCTTTTTCTTTCTTCTTTCTTGTTTTCCCCGATCAAAAAACAAACGGAGACAGCTACAGGGAGGCTGAAGATGATACTGAGAGCTGCCATCGAGGGCATCGTCCTTCTGCTCGCGCTCATCGGGTTAGTTGGCGGGCAGGATGATGATTCTTTGGCCAGTACCTTTCTGTCAGGTAAAAATTATCGATTGGATGTTTACTTTTATCAATATAAATTAACTTTAATCTCGGTTTAATTGTTTTATTCTTTATTTTTTTCTAATTCTTTGAAGTAGAAGATAAAAATTTAAATTGAGATTAGGGTTAATCCAGGGTTAATTTATTTGTAGAAACAGATACATAAAACAAAAATACTTTGTCATTCTCATTCAAAGAGAAGGAAATTTATCAGAAAATGACAAAGTTTGTAATTTAATTCAATATTTCCTATGAATCGTTTGAAGTCTTACCAATAGTCTGTACATATTAAATGTATTACTGGAGAGATTCGATAAAACCAACAAAAAGAATGTCATATACTAATTGAAAGAATGGTATTGGCAATGCGAAACTAATGAAGATATTCTTGAAACTCTCAACATAGAAGTTTTATGGCGTAGAGATTTATGATCTCTAACAGTTTATAATCATAAATTGAATGACTGAAAACTGAAGACAAACAATGTTCTTATAAAAGCTTACTAGTTATCTTAGCTTACTAAGATTATTAAGTTTAATAAAATTACGATACTGTTGGCATTGTGTCCGATGAGAAATGTTGTGATAATTATACGGATTTTTTATTAACTTACACATCCGTAAGCATCTCTTTATTATTGTTACACTTATGTAAAATTGTTACTTCTACCACATTCCTAAAAAGACTTGTAATAAATATACATGATTATCATTAAATAATTATAAATTTGAATTATAGCACTTATCAGAGTCCGACCGACACTTTTGCCGAAAGTGAATCGAAACACTCGGCTACATGTCAATTTCAACCGAAGCCAAAACCAAAATTGAAAAATAGGAATCCCTATAAAGGCTATATATGTATAGATATGCCTATGTATCATACTTTTTTTCATAAATATCATGATTTATTGAAACAATAATTAAATTTCGGCCGAAATCGAAAACCGAAATTTCGGTTATGTCAATTTGGACACCTTACAATTTTTGTCTAAAACATTTTTCTCAAAGATGCATGCTTTCCGAGATATTCAGTGGGACCGGAACTTTTAGCGGAACTTTTAGCACTGTATAATAATATATATTATTATGCTAAACGATCAACATATAACGCAAGATTCTTGGAATATTTGCACTATTTAACTACTATCATACAATACTTGCGCGCGCAATAAATATAGTATGTGAGTAATATCGGGTTGTTAAAATAAACTATTTGAAATGAAATGTCTGTTTAAGTCACTTTACAATTTTGTTAAATCGCATCGAATCGAGTTGGTTTCTTCCTTCCTGATTGTTAGTGAAGTGGCGCGATTTTTGTGTATGCGATGCACGTAATATACAACCGACAAAAAGTTACCTGGTGGCAGCAACGGCCTCGAGAAATAGAAATTCGCGTGCGCCAAGCATACGCGTTTATAGGTAGAATCTGGAAGGATGGACTGTGTTCCACTTTTAGGAGTTGTGCAGCGCTATGCGGATGACGGTCGATTCACTGACGGTAACAAGGCCGTTGCTAACATAAACTCAAAAACTAGGAAGCGATGTAATCGTCTTCTAGGCTGGATTTTTTTACCTTTTACTCAATTTATTCATTATTCACACAGAGTCGAATCTCCGGTCAGCCTGATTTTTCGCTACCGTTATTACAATAAGCAAAATTAGTCGTTGCCGTCTCCACTCAGGAGGTGATACATTTTAACGTTTCCTATTTATATAATATCAAATTTTTTATAAACCCAATGTATTGACAAACCCAATATGACTTTTCATGATTTCTGAATAAACAATAAATGGAAAATTGACTAACATGTGAATAACACAAATAAACGAATAAGTAAAAGTCATAGGTACTCGGTCAAAGTAGATTTTGATATCTAATAATATTTTTTGGCGCGATTTTTTCATAATTTCCAGTTTATGTGAACTGCGTGCCGATTATTTATCCGTCTTGAAGCACAGTTTTAAATTGAAACCGGAATGATCCATAATATCACAAATTAAATTGACAAACTGAAGTGATATTTCGGAACCCATCGAAAAAAAGTATTGCAACCTTTCTGTAACCGGCTGTATGTACAAACGGTGACAGAAATGCCTTAACACCTGAAACTGTACGAGTATCGGGACATATTCAAAGCACATTCTCCGTCTGTAAATATTCCTACATCATGGCTGTTGATTATTCGACAAAGTTGTTCCAATATGTATTAAGAACACTTTATACGATATTAAATAAATATATATAATAAATAATAAATAATTAAATACATAAAATAACTTTACAGCTGTAACTTTACATATAATACATATATACATGTACACAAATAATAATTAACTAATAAATTAATTAATAAATTTGTTAATAAATTTTTAGAAATGAATTAATGAAAATTTTGTAAAAAGACAAATTACAAAATTTTTACTTGTGCGTTATAAAAGTGTAATCCCACACAGCATGTAATATTGCAGTAATATTACAGTGAGATCGCAATATTATGTTTAATAATTCCATTTTGCTCTAGCTTCTTGAAACAGACGGAGGAATAAGTTTGGATGCATCGTAATAGTGCTCGACACAACTTTTTACTGTAATTCACTTTCATCATTCAAGTATTAAATGTCTTTTAAGTTACATCAAGTTACACGTTTCCACGATGAGATTCTTCTTTTATAAATTGTGTCATGTTTCAACATTCACATATTTCGTTTACATTCACTTGATAAAACGAGGAATTTATTAATCGATTTATCAGTTAATCACTAAAGCCTACGATGCTTGTTTTCTTGCTGGTTTAAATAGCTGATAGATCCGTTGCTTGCTGCTTTGTGGTCTGCGTTGCGTACTGCTGTGATGAAAGTGCTGCTAGTCATGGCTTCACACGTGTTAACTCACTTGCGAGCGAGTTAGCTTGATGCTTGATGAACAATATACAGACGTACATTTGTAAGATACAATATACAATAATATAAGAATTATATTGAGACACAAGAGAAAATAGATCATAAAAAAATATATATGTTCTTTATGATCTATTTTCTGTATAATATTACATATATTAATATATATTATACAGACCTTAATTCTTTGTGCA
>NW_017257936.1:0-4514 GCF_001594055.1 Mycetomoellerius zeteki
ATTATTTTATTTAAATATGTATATTTTTTATCCCCCCTTTCCGCGTCCTCTACATCCTCTGCGGCCTCCGCGGCCTCCGTGGCCACCGCGTTCTCTGCGATATCTGCTGCTATGGGGGCTGTGGCGGGGTTTCTGCCAGCGTCTGGCTGTAATGAGATTAATGAATTAGTTATTATCTAACTCTACTTATTTACTATAAGGTAATTTTGGTTTATTTACCCCCCGTACCTTAAAAATCAATGAAATTAGGCTTATTCAATGCGGTTTAGCATGAACGAAAGAATCTGACAAAAAAAAGTGTCACTCTGCCCCATGAATCGAGATATTTAAGCGTTAAAATTTACGACTATTGAAGTTAAGAAATCTGTCACGTAAGCACAACGAAATTTTAACCCATGTAGATAGTGGGGTGTATAGACAGTAGTGCTTATTTAGTGCTTATTATACGTTTAACATTTGATAAATGACAAGGATGAAATGATTCCATGAGCATTAAGTGGAACGTAGCTATGGTGTGTGCACTTCGACCAAACGCTCCTTATGCGAGTCGTTTTTACTTACGTTTTTCTTGTTCGGTCGTTGCTTCTGATGTGAGCGGCTGCGTTGCTGCTGGTCCCGGTGCGGCCGTTCCGGGCGGCTGCGTCGCCGCTGGTCCGGGCAGCTTCATTTCTGGCCCTTGTGCGGGCGGCATTGGCTGCCCTAATGGCAGCGATGGCCCTGAGGACTCAGATTCCGAAAGCTTTTTTTTAAGCTTATCAATTTCAGCTCTCAAGGCCGTCAATTCTATATTATGAGAAACGTCCTCCATTAAGCTGAAAGAAGATCATGAAATAAAATTAATATTCATTATTTTATTTGGATTTAATTTGGAAACACCCTGTATATATAAATTTTTTTATATAATAACTGTTTACTTACATGTCGTCTATGTCAGATATGTCGGACATTTTCACGGTCATGACAGTGATTTGTTTAACCTACAGGATAAACAAGCACATCTATTATATGTATAGGCCGCGGCCTAAGTGCACGGTGTAAACGTAGCCAATAATGCCATCTACGGAGGACGTGGAGGACGCGGAAGGGGGGATATTAAAAAAATATACATATTTAAATAAAATAATATGTATATACAACTGTGTCCAAAAAGTAAGACCAATTTCAATTTTTTTTCTTAAATATTTATTTATTATTTCAAATCTATTTCGTCGCCTTCAAAGTAATCTCCCTCAGACACAATACACTTATGCCAACGTTTTTTCCAATCCTCGAAACAATTGTTAAAGTCGATTTCCGGAATGGCCTTCAAAGCTTTCTTCGATTCAGCTTGTATCTCTTCAATCGAGTTAAAACGGTGTCCCCGGAGCGGTCTTTTGAGTTTAGAGAATAGCCAGAAGTCAGACGGTGCTAAATCAGGTGAATATGGTGGTTGTGGAACGATATGGGTCGAATTTTTAGCAAAATGGTCTCGAAGGACCAATGCAGTGTGAGTGGCGCATTAACCAAGAGTTGTCTTTCCACAATTCCGGCCTCTTTTTGCGAATAGCTTCACGCAAACGACGCATAACACTTAAATAATATTCCTTGTGAACAGTTTGTCCCGGCGGAAGGAATTCATAGTGCACAACACCACGATATTCAAAGAAAACTGTCAACATCACCTTGATTTTCATCACTTTGTCTTCAACTCATTTTCGGCCTTCTTTGAACTGTTTATACCACTTGTAAGCATTTCTTTCCGACAAAGTCTGCTCACCAAAGACTCTCTGCAACATCCTAAACGTTTCTGCACAAGAAATTTGATTTCGCAAACAAAATTTAACGCAACTTCTTTGCTATTTTGCTCAACAAAATCACACATAAAAATCGGAAAAAACACTTTTTGCGTCGTAAAAAACCAAGCGCAGCTGAAACACTAATGTCGTTTATGATGTGAAGTTTGACACAGATGTCTGTCACAGTGCTACGAATTTAGAAAAAAAAATATTTCTCACATTCGATATATCCGCGCAATTTAAATTGAAAATTGGTCTTACTTTTTAATCTTTCTATATACATTATTATAATACATAATTCATAAGATACGTTATTATTGTATATATTATACATTAGTATAATGTATACATTACACATTAGTATTATTATTAGTACATCCCAGTAAACACAATGATATACCTACAATTAAAAAGTAAAATCCAAGTTGTATTAATATTCTACCAAGTTAAATTTTACTATACTCTTATTTTCCAGAAAGAAAGTAATAGTAATTTTAATCGTATACAAACTTATCTTTTTAAAAAAAAAGGTAAAAAAAGCGCTAAGCGTGCGTGCTTCTCGTGTAGAACCATCATTTGTGCCGGTTTCACCAACGTCAATTACTTAATCGGCCGTGGAACTGATCACTAATTGCGTTTGTTGTTTAGTAGAATTTGCCACTTACGGTTGACAGTTCACCGATTAGGATTAATCGAGTTGATGAAATTCTTTGTATATGATACATTCCAACCCAAGTTATAATGGCTTTATTTCCCTTCAAAAAGTATTACATGAAAATCATTATATCACAAAATATACTAAATCTAATGATATATATGTTTCATCTGTATAAAAGATTTGATATCAACAGTTGTGGCGCCAAGTTAAATTCTGTTTATTTAATTAAATTTATCAAAATTTTATGTATTATTCGTAAAAAAGATTTGATAGCCAAATTAAATAATGCATATTAATCTAATATGTATTATTTGTATATGTTATTTGTTCAAACGATTTGATATCAACAACTGTGGCGCCAAATTAAATTCTATACAAAATAAAAAGTAAAACCTAAGTGATACTATCTTTATTTACTTAATCCAAAAGATACTATCTTTAATTTTTATACAATAAAACCTAAGTATACGTATACTTATTGAAGAATCTTCCTATTCTAATCCAAATGGTTTAAATTCCTCTTAAATGACATTATCATATTGTTACACCCGCGCGACCGATTAACGAGATCGGGCTCGCAGTCGCTCACGCACACTCCCGTTCCGCCGAAATAACAACACGAATGTAAAGAAGAAAAGGAACAAGGAACGTTTATTAGTTAAGAATACAGAACGAGCACGCTAAGATAAGAGAAAGAGCAATCGAGAAGAAACGTCCGCGCGCGTCGACAGCTCGCTCTCCAATCCGACGATCTTGTTTACAAACAGAAGAAAGCCTCTTCGTCTCTCGGCAACGCGTGCACTACGCAATGTCACGGGCGACAGCGAAACACGGGCATAACAATATCATTATTCATTCAAAGACATTTCCTCTTCCAACTAAAGTAGTGGTTATTTAATTCTCCTTCAAAACATTATACAAAACATCACAAAATTGCGTTATCTTGCTCAATTTAAGTGTTACCACAAAAAATTAAAGAATTAACCGTATAAAATGAAAAAAATTTAATTTAAATAGAAAAATTTTTCATGTAAAAACACTTGGCCGCACCGGGACCAGCGGCAACGCAGCCGCTCACGTCGGAAGCAACGGCCCCACAAGAAAGACGTAAGTTAAAACGACTCGCATAAGGAGCTTTTGGTCGAACTGCACACACCATGGCTATGTTCCACTTAACGCTCATGGAATCATTTCATCCTTGCCATTTATCAAATGTTAAACGAACAATAAGCACTAAATAAGCACTACTGTCTATACACCCCACTATCTACATGGGTTAAAATTTCGCTGTGTTTACGTGACAGATTTCTTAACTTCAATAGTCGTAAATTTTAACGCTTAAATATCTCGGTTTATGGGGCAGAGTGACACTTTTTTTTGTCAGATTCTTTCGTTCATGCTAAACCGCATCGTATAATTTTACATGAATTCGATATACAATAAGTTACGCACAAAACGCATATTAAAAACTGTTCGGATGTAATACTCTATCTACGCCGTTCACACGCCATTCGTTATCAGTGTCTTTTGGAAATCTAATTACAATATAAAGTCTTATTACAAAATATAAACGTATAAATTCTACAAATAAAAACAAATAAAAACTTACCAAAAGCCATGTGTAAATTACTTTAAAATTTTTCAGAGAAATTCGGTTGTGTATGGTATAAGCCATTCGTAGGTATAAAGAGAACATTGTGCGACAATTAAAATATACTCTCTCACACATACGATCGTCGATACAGATCAAAGCATACTGAGAGAGGAGACGGACTGTCAGTAACAAAGAGTCAAAGTTTATTTATAATATGTATATATGCCTTGTGGAGACCTTCCGTGTCAGTTTGTAAATTTAAACTAACGGTCTGCTTTTTGATGTTGAGCATCTCGGAAGTTAGGCATTTTCTGTAGCAAGGTTCTTCATCTAAAACTCTTACATTGAAAGTCATGGTCATACTGTAATCTATGCTCAGTTATGACTGATCGAGTAGATGTATTATATTTGATGTGGTTACTGTCACGTCCGAATTCGCGTTTGTTGTTGATGCGAGAGACGCGACCGGGTCGGTGGAGCGCGAGCG
>NW_017257936.1:6006-19605 GCF_001594055.1 Mycetomoellerius zeteki
CTCTGTGCTCGCGGTCTATCGCGTAGTACGGGGCGCTACTCTGCAGGCGCACCGGACGTTACATTACGATGCTCCGTAATTCTGATTTTTAATTGTCTGCTTGTCTGGCACACGTATGATGCATCACAATTGTTGCACGAGATCTTATAAACTACATTTCTTTTTGATGTGGGGGGGGGGCACTTATCCTTTTGAACCTTGATGTATTTTCCTATCTTATTAGGACTACGAAATGACACCCTGATGTCGTTATTGTTGAGCCGCTTAAATTTCTCTGTATGAAGAGGAATAAATGGTACAATAAGCCACGATGCAGATTCATTAGTGCAGACATTGTCAACTAAATCTCTATGTAATACACATTTATTTTTCGTTTTAAGAAGATTTTTTATACGTTGATTAATTGTGTTAAAAATGAACGTCAATGGATAATCGTTATCTAGTAAAATGTTAATAATAAATATTTTGTAATAAGACTTTATATTGTAATTAGATTTCCAAGAGACACTGATAACGAATGGCGTGAACGGCGTAGAGTATTACATCCGAACAGTTTTTAATATGCGTTTTTTGCGTAACTTATTGTATATCGAATTCATGTAAAATTATATATGAAGAGGGCTCAATCGTGTAGCCGAAACTTGTAATGTAGAATTTCTGTTATTTATTTAGTACTTAATTTATTTAATTAAATGTTATAATTATATTCAGACTGAATCTAACTTAATTTTTTATGTTTCACCAATTTTCAAACTATATTTTTAACGTATTGACTCTTATTTTGTCCTTTAGTTATTGTTTTTTTATTTGTGTTTACATTGAAAATGACCCGATCGGCGTCGAAACGTTTGTACGAATATTAAATATTCTTTATATTGTAACTGACTCGTAGCCCTTCTTTTATTTATTAAGTCATAGTAAATGCTATGAAAATACTAAAGGCTACCGCAGACAAAATTCCGTAACAGTAACCGTAAGGTGTAAACTTAAACCGATAAGTCAATCAGGATATTGCTTTAGATCTACGTAATCTAACGGAAATAGAAATAGCAGTAAATTTATCCGTAAGACAAATTTCAACTGGTTGAAATTCTCGTTAGGATAATAAAAATGATTTGCGTATGCATATCGTAATATACAGGGTTGGCCACGTAAAGTGTTAGGAGTTAATAACTCTAAAAATATTTGTCCTATCAAAAAGTTGTTCATGAGAAAGTTTCATATATTCGAGGGGTCTTTCTAACTACGTAAACAAAAATCCACCCCCGTCTCCTCTTGAAGAGCGGCGAGATTGTAACTTCAAAGTTTCAAATGGGACCTCCTGTAAAATGTTACATATTTGGATTCTACGGGGAAAAACAAGTAAACTTTTGTCACGTTCTACGCGGAGTGACGAGACCGAGATAACGTGACTAACCCGAAGAGAGGAGGACGCGCGGGGTGGAGTCTTGACTCCGATGAATGACTATAGTGGCTGCGGCGGTCAATGTGTCTACGCTATCCTTCGTAGTTCTTCAGGACTCTATCAGAGGCGCGCCGTAAGAGTCATATGATATGACCAGGAGACGTCGCCCTCGCTAGCGCGAGTTTATCATCCTATAGAGCCCTTTTTGGGAACCAGAAAGAGGGAATGAGAGGGGGAAATCAAATAAGTCATCCGAAATTTACTTTATAATTTTTATCTGGAGATCCATGTTCTCTATACAGCGTATGCGGGGCCTTCCCGTTACCTTTGCTGGCCGCGTGGGGATCCGGATCGGCGGGTGCGACGTATCCGGTGGAGGCAGCCGGGTAACCTCCCGCGGTATGCAAACGGGAGTCGTAGTCAGGAGATCGGCCGGGGTGCGGAACTTTAGGGTATTGGTTCGGGGGCAGACTGCTCCTGTCCGTGAGAGGGCGACTCCGAGGGGGAGATCGCGATATCGAATACGTTCGGGTCAAAGTCCCCGTGCTGGTGGAAAGCCTTTATCAGACGCCTAAGCTGGCGTCTCCAGCCTCCCCTTGATCTGGGCATCTACGGACATCGTGGAGCGTTAAGCGCAAAAGAAGAAAAGAAATTATTAAATAAAGTACAGGAGAAGACAAACTTCTCCGTTGCCGGCGGGCGCGTTGTCCCTACTCGAGGAGGGCACGGAGTATTGAGAGAGGAACGGAGTATGCGCCCGAAGATCGAGTCGCTGGATGGGTGAGTGTGAGGGAGAGAGGAAAAATACGCCCGACGTAAGTCAAGCGCTAAGTGTATATGAGGAAAAAGATGAAAGCAAACGCCCGGAATCCAAGAGCACTGCTCTATACAATTAAGGATGTGGTCTGGAACAAACCCTGAAATGAGGCCGCGCCAAGGCAGGAAAAGGGCATTCTGTGGAGAGGGCCCTGCACCATGAGGTTCTCGAGGACAGATACGTGCCGGATCGCGAACTATTTTGCGAAGGAATCGCGCGCTCGGCAGCACGACAATTTGCTTTTCGCTATCGGAAAGGACTCTACTTTAATATCAACTAGATTAACTGAAGCTAGTAACTTTATTGCTATTAATACACAAGCTTGAATTAAACTATTAATTTATCAATCATTGAGAACGTAATAACTAAATCTTACAAACTCCGAAGCTATCACCTTCGATCTTCAACAATCAATATATACGAACAATTATTAATACAGAAATATGCGCAATTCTTTGACGCTTTATAACTTAATACGTGATTCTTCTATTTGTACTAGTGACAATGATTTCACGAATCGGTTCGACAAGGGAGCGAAATTTCGCGAAATTAGGAATCTATTACACTGTGAAACGACTTCTTAACTTTAGGAGTTTATCACGGCGTAAGGAACAAGTACTAATAGGTAGCAACGCTGTGAGTATTCACAATTTTCAACGCAAGAGAGTTAAGAACAATATCTGATTTTACCAATTATAAAGTTATCACCACACAAGAGAACACATAACTAATTCGGAGCCTGAGGGGCAGAATCTAGTTGTCAGTGAAATTTATAACTATCGCGAAATGTATAAGAGTCGCAAAACTCAGTATCGCGATTATTCTAAGTGATTATTCTAAGTGATTATTCTATGCAGATAAAACTTAGTCGCGCGTGCGAATGGAGAGCGAAAATTATAAGTCGCGAAGTCTATGCTTATCGCTGGCTGGGAATATGCTAAATTAATAATACGCGATTGTATCGATGTTGCTAAGCAATTTAGATCAAAATAATCGACCTATGCGGTGTCGGTTTATATACTCAAAAGTGGTGACGTCTCGCGGTAAGAGAGGTAATTTCGAGCATGATTCTAGAATATTCGATTAGTTTTTTTATGCCAATTACTCATTTTTAATATTATTATAATTCCAGACATACTAGGCGAATCCCCGTGTTTGACTTCATCTTCTAATGTTCTTGCAACAATCGAAATGCACTTGCAATCGTCTGCTATAGAATGCGGTTTATATACACGCTTTCCGCGTATCTGGTTACTAAGCTGAATTGCTCGTGAGACTCCGAGTATTCCATGTTCGATTCTGGCTATTAGAAAGGATATAATTAACAGAAGGCGTCTTTTCGCTGTTGGGTGTCATCTCTATTTTACGCTTGATCTTGATTAACAATTGTTTTTGTAGAGATCCTGAGTGTATTTTATAGAATCGTTGCATAACTTTACATAAACGATCTCATTAATTGTTATTATTTGGTTGTCAAAAGGAGGAGTTTTCTTCCTTTAGTGTCTTTCATTGTGATTTTTAATAAATGTGGCTTTTTCTTTAAAGCAGCTCGTTTTAATGAATTATATTAGTGGCGATTACATTAGCGCAAGGTTCACGCGGTTTCCACGTAATCCCATGGTGGGGAAATCGTGCTCGCGTCTCGCGGTTCGCGGCTCGCGTATCAATCAGATGTATTGATATAAGGCGTGCGATTTCTAACTATAGTGACGGCCGGTCTGTCAACTGATTTCTAACAGCCGGATGTTACACTTTGTCTGAAACATTTCTTTGGAAAATGCTCCTATAAAAAGTTATAAACGTTTAATGCAGAGTACATTGAAATTAATGATAAATTAAATAAGACTCATAGTTTTTTTTATTTTATTAAATGTTCGAACTGTTGACCATTAAAATCTGAACACTTATTAATTCTTTTTACAAAACTTTGCCTAATTCTAAACAATATTTCTGGATTCACCTTAGTGCAATGTATGTATTCTTCGTTTTAAGTCTTCTTTCATTGATTGAGATGTGACTTCCTCTTTGATATATCCCCATAAAAAATAGTCCAAAAGTGTAATATCAAGTGAACGAGGGGGCCATTGAACAGGGCCTCCCCGACTTATCCACCTGTCACGAAATGTCTCATTTTTTTAAAAGAGCGTTGCTCTGAAAAAATGAGAAGGTGCAATGTGTGTGAAGATAACGTCTCACTTGGTAGAAACTCATTAAATATTGAGAGTTCTGAGTTTATTTTCAATAGTTTATAGTTCTATGAATGATAAATAAATAGTTCCGGCCATTAAAGCCGAAATACCCAAAATTCAAAATGAGACGTCAAGTTCACACAGGGCCAATTCCGTCTAAAAAAGTTTCCAGCCACAGTTTCTTACAGGATTTGAAAAGATACATAGTTCTACAAAGAGTTCTGACACCTAACATTGTTATTTTGATTTTTAAATAATTTTTTTCCCTAAAAAATAATCTCTAGAAGGAACGAAGATGAGACGCTGTCTGATTTCAAAGAGTTCTGTTAGTTTTATGGTACTTTTCGTATAGTTCTGAATGTATTCTAACTTTCCGAAGAGTTTCGATCATATAAATAATGTTAATTTTTTAATCAATTATCATCGAGAGAGGCGGCTTTCAGGGTATATACAGGGTGGACCAAAAATCTGGATACACCCAAATATCTCATAAACGATACATTTTAGAAAAAAATGTTTCAAACAAAATTTGTAAAGCTTAAGAAGACGCATTTAACGATAGTAGTTATTTGACCTGGAATTGTCAAGATCACGTCAAGGTCAACTTAATTTTTTTAAATGAAACTTTTTTATTTCAGATTCTTGTAGGTTATGTTGAGGCGTTTTCAAAACACATATCATAAACTCTTTTCTGATCAGAACTTCCTGAGTTATGAGTCTTTAAAGTTTAAACATCGCTGGCATTAGAATTATCCAAGATGTACGGCGTGGAGGTTGCTCGGTCGGATTTACATCTATTGTGCATGTGCGTGAGTGCATGTGTGCGTGCGTGTGCCCGCGTGTACGTGTGCATGTGTGACGCAGATCAGGACCCTAGCGTTCGTCACTCCTCTAGTATTTTTTAACTCCAAACTTTTTTAGACGGAATTGATCCTGTGTGAACTTGACGTCTCTTTGACTTGAATTTTGGGTTTTTCAGCTTTAATGGCCGGAACTATTTATTTATCCTATATAGAACTATAGAACTGTTGAAAATAAACTCAGAACTCGCAATATTTAATGAGTTTCCATCAAGTGAGACGCTATCTTCACACACCATCTTGTTGAAACCACATGTCTCTTCTCACATTAAATGGTAATTTTCTGTAAGTAAGGGAAGATGATTCCTTAATAGATTACAATAGGAGTAAATATTAACAGTACCATTAAAAAAGTATGGTCCAATTACGAAATCGCCAATTATTCCACACCATACATTATTAATGACCAACGATGTTGGAAATAAACCTCGCACATCCAATGAGGATTCTCATATGACCAATAGTGCATATTATGTCTAGTATGTCTAAGGTGTCCAGTATTCGTAAATGTTGCTTCATCAGAAAAAAGAATATTTTGCAAAAATGAATCATTTATCATGGCATCACTCATCCACTCGCAAAATATTACACGACGTTCATAATCAGTTTCCAAAAGTTCCTAAGTTAAAATCAAACGATACGGATGAAATTTTTGTTTTTTCAAAATTGCTGTATGAAGACCGTCCAACTCCAGACGGGTTTGCTAATTCGCGTTGACTAACATGTGGATTTATTTCAACTGCAGCGAGAATATTAGCACAATTATCATCATTAACTACTGGATTTGCTTTTTGTCTTTTAATTGTACTTAATTGACCATGTACACGCAAACGATTTTCTAAACGAAGAAATGCCATATGCAATTTTTGAATATTATAACGTTCTAAAAATAATTGTGCTGCACGTCGATAATTTTTCTCACATTCTCCCAGAATTAACAACATATTAACTTCCACGTCAAAATGAGCCATGATTTTCAAACTTGATAACATGAAAACCAGCTCAAAACTAACTAAATACATAGTAGATCTGTATTTACGTTTCCCGATAAATGTGTGTATTTATGTTTCTTCTGGTTAACATCAAGGTCGCTTTCGTTTTCATTGTATCATGAACACAACTTTGTGTCAATGGAATTCAATCATGAATAAAATGGCTAAAAGTTTAAATGTTCATAACTTTTGATAGGAGCATTTTCGAAAGAAATGTTTCAGACAAAGTTTACTTGTTTTTCCCTGTAGAATCCAAATATGTAATATTTTACAGGGGGTCCCATTTGAAACTTTGAAATTACTCCCCGCCTCTCTTCAAGAGGGGACGAGTGTGGATTTTTGTTTACATGGTTAGAAAGGCCCCTCGAATATATGAAACTTTCTCATGAACAACTTTTTGATAGGACAAATATTTTTAGAGTTATTAACTCCTAACACTTTACGTGGCCCATCCTGTATATACATAAACCCTAACGCAAAAAGAAAAATTTATAAACTTCAAATTCTGTTACTACACTAATAAAGTTTAAGATTATCTCATAGAAAAATATTTGCATATGTATATTTGTTGAATACGAAATATATTAATACTAAAATTCAAATATATAAAAAAAATTTTTAATTTGCGCAAAATAATTCTTAATAAAATATTTACTGAATTATTTGCATAAATTAAATTATGAACAAAACGGGCGCGTCAAGTATGCTGCTGCTGGAGATTTGTCCAACTTCGATTTTTTGTTTCTCATACAATTTATTGCTTGTTATTGTGATGTAAAAATTCCTTTTCAATATTTGCTCTCATTATGCTATCTATTGCCTTTCATGTTCTCATTTTAATTTGTTACTATATTTTATACATTTTAAATGTTTCCTGTACTATACAGGGTGTCTGGTAACGACCGCAAAATATAATATTTCGTGCGTGTGTAGAACAGACTACACTGAGTCGAAAAGTCCTGTACCATTTTGCGGTGTCAACAATAGTTAAGGAGATATTAATGTTTAAAGATAACCGAATAAGAGCGTCCGGCCGGCCTATTACTGCCGAATGTACAACCCACTGATCGCGGGGAGTGGGGCAAGCACGCCGCTGACCGCCGCGAGCCACTAAGCTCGAACGGCGCGGCGCGCCTGATAGGCCATCCCCACTCCCAGCGGAATCTTTAAACGTTAATATCTCCTTAACTATTGCTGACACCGCAAAATAGTACAGGACTTTTCGACTCAGTGTAATCTGTTCTACCACGCACGAAATATTTTGCGGTCGTTATCAGACACCCTGTATAGGTATGTTCCTTGCATTTTATGCATGATGATGCGCGTAATGCATCATTTCTCCTTGTTGTTCACCAAATATTAAACAAAGATAAATGAGACATCATGCGCATCATGCGTCAAACGGAATGCAACCTATGTCTATTACGATTGTGAGAGATTATTCCACACAACACAGTTGTCCAAGAGATATCCTCTAAGTATGTTTAGAGCACATACTACATCCTAATGCAAGAGCATTGTTCCGTGAGACTTATTTTAATAAATATACTTGAATTTTGATTTCACTTTTTTTTATGCCATTATTTTTAGTTTTTTATCATTTTGATTTCATTTCTTTCCCATACTCTTATATTTGAAATTGTTTCATTATGTTTTTGAATAAAGCTATAAAATAGTTTTGCGAAAATTTTTTTTTTTTAATTATGTTTTTAAATATATTTGTAAAATAATTTTGAATAAAATTGCAAAATATACGTGACATTTTTTTTACATTATACAATATTTTACTTGTCGGAACAGCAGACAAATTAAATTTGTGTGGTACCTTTACTAATTTATCATTTTGTAACGAAAATGATATTAAATGAATAATAAGTATCTCTTTTGTCAATGTTATTTCATTTTTTACTAATATATCATTTTCTTTACAATATATTCACATGATTTATCATATACTTTGTACCAATGTGATAACGAAATATTTGGTAAGTCATTAAGATTATAACTTTTTTTATTCAAATTAATAGAAATTGAAAGAATTAAATTTTTATTAGTATCAAGTTTTGTATTACCACATGACTTGTATCGATTTGTGGAAGTAACGTGATGCTCATCTAGATTTCTTATAAAATCGTATTTTGTACAAAGAGCTATAAGAAAATCAAATGCATCTCGTTTAATATCAACCGAAAAATATTCTCCTAAATATTCTCGTATTGCATTAGTATTCAAATTATATATTCTACTTTCATATCAATGTACCAATATACTTAAAATATCTAGTTTATCAAAATTAAACAATTGTTTTCTAATAATATTTAAATGAAATAAACATTGTAATACAGCATTGGTATAACATGAAATCTTATCTGTTGTTACGTATTTAGTAGTAACCATTTAGATATTTTCGCATCTTTGAATTACAGTGTTAGGGTGCAGCGATTCTCGTTACTATCCCACTGCTGTCATCAGTTTTTGTTACGTATTTAATAATAACCATTTAAATATTTTCGCATTTTTGAATTACTGTGTTTTCGCGTTCGCGGAATGTCGCCTATTTACCTTACGACCCGCGGTTTGGCGTAGAATTCTTGCGTCATATGGTACGTCGCGCTGCTGTCGAGCGCGGAGTTGGGAGAAAGAGAGATGGGCCTGGTTTACACCGTACGTTTTTTCCGCGGCCTATACCCTAAATTCGACCTAATTCACACTGAGAGACCCATTTAGTTGAATAAAACAAAATTTGATTGAATCAACTAAATCTCTTGTTTCTATATGGGCAAACAAATACATAGATTGGTCCAACAAAATAATTTATTTGGAAAATTTTGTAATATTAACATAAAAATTTGGTTCAGTGAACTAAATTGTTAATTGTATGAAACCAAATTTTTGGTTAAAATGTTATTCAAATTTTGTTCACTAAACTAAATTTATTTGTTAATATTACTAAATTTTCCAATTAAATTATTTTGTTGGACCAATCTATGTATTTGTTTGCCCATATAGAAACAAGAGATTTAGTTGATTCAATCAAAGAGATAGATTTTAATCAATCAAATATTTCTTTAATACAAATGTAAGAAAAATGCATAAAGTTGTATGTTAAATTATATATTTTCTTTCTATTACAAAATACATCTCAGTAGAAAATCATAATGGAATCGACGTTAATTTAGCGTCGATTCTATTATTATTTTTCGCTGGGATAGAACTTGATCGGTTCAATCGATCCGATAATCACGATACGGAAAATTCGACGCCTCGCGTAAATGTGTATATTTACGCGAGGTGTCGAACCGGTACACATTAAGAGCATGCACGAACGTTGCACGTGCATGCATGCTCTTAATGTGGAAACACTACCGAACTACCGTGTAATCCGCATGTCTCGTAACTTCTGATATATATGTTTCCTTATTTTATAGCTACCGTATAGCTATAAAATAGATATTAGCACCAAATAAAAAAAATTACCTTGAAAAATTGGAATTAAACTTCCGCACTGGAGAATGTCTAGTAGCCTACCTCCTTCACCCGTGAATCCGCCATATTTTCACTCTCGCTATTTCACTCGACGACGTGTTTGAACTCGTCGCAAAGATTTCGGCGTAAAATAAAATGCACACGCGTCTTCGTAATATCAACGATAAAAAGTCTGACGTCGAATTCTTCCTCATCACTCACGGTCTTCTTCCCCGCGGATCGCGACGAGAATCAACTCGATCACGATAGTGATGCCGGTCGGGCCGCGTTTCTACTGTTTTTAGTGCATGCGCCCGCCGCGTTGCTCGGCAAACGCGTTCGCATCGCAGTGTGTAACTTCCAACTATACGATTTGGTTCGAACAACAAACACAATTATTTGAAACACCATAAGATGAATGCGTTTGTTATTGCTACTATAAAATTTAGTTGAAGCAAATAAACCCATACAAATAAAAAATTTAGTTACTCTAACATTTAACTTGTTTATGATAACATAATTTTTTACTCATACAAACAAATTACAAATTCAGTTAAACAAAAAAGTTCAACCAAAGCATTTTGTTTTATTCAACTAAATGGGTCTCTCAGTGCAGGTCACATTATTTAGGCCGCTCGCTGTAAATACTACTATACCTGACCCGACCTGTTGTAGGTCAGACCGTATTTTTTGGCGCCCTCACCTAAAATAGGTCGTCTGCTTTCTCGGTGTAAATTCGCGACTGACCCGACCTGAAGCTTCGTAGCCATTTTGCTCGAACAGCTGTTTTGTTGAATTTGAGAGTTAGGTTAAACCGGTAGCCATACTTACGTCTACTCGAGTTACGATCGTTCCGACTGTGAAAGATTGCAAAGAAAATGGAAAAAAGCAGCAATTCAAGTTCGTAAGTACCAATGCCTTTGCTAATTAAAATAATATAAATAATAGTAGTTATTTAGAATACGGGCCTCATCTCCGATTTTGATGAAATTGGGCTCATTCGATGCGTTTTCACTTAAAATGAAAGAATCTGATAAAAAATGCCCGTATTCTAAATAATTACTCAAATAATAATTGTTGGGATAAAGCTCACGTTAACTTCATATTTCGAAAATATTTTGTTCAATAGCTGTGGAAAGAAATTAAAAGGTACCAATTGGACTGAAACAGAAACAAGATGTTTTCTCAATCTTTGTATTGAAAAGAGAATAATACAAATGATGGATGGGAAACGCCACAAACATATAGACATCTATAATTCATTAGAGTCTAGTATGAAAGAGATGGGTTTCATAAAAACTGGTGCACAAATGAAAATAAAATTGAAATATTTGAAAGAAATTTACTTTAAATGTAAAAGAAACAACAATACAAGCGGTGCTAATCGTCAGACATTTGCTTTTTACGACGAAATGAAACAACTTTATTGCGGAAGGCCATCAGTCCAAGCCATTACAAACATCGGTATCGATTCCACTGGCAATGATATTCAAGGTATGTGAATAATGTTTATAAATCCATTTCTTATTTACTACTTATTTATATTTATGATAGTAATAATAATGTATGCTCATAATTATAGAAATAACTGAACAAGAAATGTTGCAAGTGGAAGATAATGTAGAAGCTGATGTAGAAGAAGATAAGGAAAATGAAAAGGAAAATAAAAAGGAAAATGAAAAGGAAAATGAAAATGTCATGAAAAACACATTATTTAAAAAAAGAAAAGCAGGTCAGTATTATGAAATTTACAAATAGCTTTCGTAAAAAAAATTATAATGAATATTAATAATTTTAAATGAATATAAAATTAAGTTATATAAAATAGAACATTGTAAACACTGCATTACGTAAAAACTTAAAGCACACACCTATTTTTATCTTATGCTAATAAGTACATCGTATAAATTTTAATTATTTGTTTCTCCAAATAAATTCACAGAATATTGTTTATTTGTGTGTTTTTAGGTCGCAACACACACATGAAGCTGGCGGAGAATTTTGCAGAAGTTTTTATGAAGAAACAATCCGAAGTTATGGAGAAACAAATGCGCATGTTTTACGATACCATGTATGCACATACTTTCTGCATCCCGTACAATTGTTGAATAAAAGTTTTTTGCTTAATTTTCCAATTGTTTCTTCTTTTTTTATACGCAATAAATTTATAGAAAAACATAATGTATTCACGTGTGAAATGTGACATTTCGATCAAAATAGACTCAATCGATGCGTTTTTGCGATGAAACGAACGAATCTGGCAGAAATAAGCGTCGCTCTGCTCCGCGAACCGAGATATTTATCGTTCAAGTTCACGACCGTTCAGGTTAGGAAATCTCAAACCGACTCGATATAAGCGCCTTTTTCATGACTTAATGCGCATGCGTTTAGCGATTCTTGGGTCCATATGGAAATAATTTGTACAAAATACGATAGATGGCTCTAATTCGGACCAGCGTGGACTAAATATGAACCAACCATTTTTTAAGTCCCTTTCGGTGTAAACGGTTGGTGACTAGACCTACTTTGGGTCACGATATAGATCAGGTCGCTATCAGTCGTACGGTGTAAATGTAGCCATGGTCCGGCGCGGTGCGCGGGCGGGATATAGGATTGGAAGAGTGGCAGATTGTTTATTAGAGTGAGGGAGGTATGATCAGAGTAGGAGCGAGTCTCGGGTCACAGTGGCTACGTTTACACCGTACGACTGATAGCGACCTGATCTATATCGTGACCCAAAGTAGGTCTAGTCACCAACCGTTTACACCGAAAGGGACTTAAAAATTGATTGGGTCATATTTAGTCCACGTTGGTCCGAATTAGAGCCATCTATCGTATTTTGTACAAATTATTTCCATATATAGCATTGTACTCGTGAGTGCATTAGTTGAGGAAGTTAGGGTGCGTTCCATTCCTTGCATGATATGCATAATGCATTATTGGCCCGTATTCTAAATAATTACCATTATTTGTATTATTTTGATTAGCAAAGGCATTGGTACTTACGAACTTGAATCGCTTCACGAACTTTTTTCCATTTTTTTTAAATATTTATATTTTTTTAATGTGTTCTTTGCACAAATTAATTTTCACAGTCTAGAAGTAAGGGTCTGATTTACGTCTCTAAGTAAGCGTAACGATCGTTCCGACAATTCTTGTGTTCAGACCCTAAAACAAACCGATTTAACCTAACTATTCAACAAAACAGCTGTCCTATCAAGCAAATGGCTACGAAGCTTTTAGATCGGGTCAGTCGCGCGTTTACACCGAGAAAGTAGACGACTTATTTTAGGTGAGGGCGCTAAAAAATCCGGCCTAACCTACAACAAGTCGGGTCAGGTATTGGAGTGTTTACAGCGTGCGGTCTAAATAATGTGACCTAAATTAGGTCGAATTTGGTGTATAGACCGCGGACTAAACGTACGATGTAAACGTAGCCAGTATATACAGTAGCGCAACTCTCTGTCGGCACCTTTGATGTTAGTGTTGGCATAAATGGAGTGCGCGTGCGCGAAATCAGTAAGTTTCCCAGTAACTTCTAAACTTCTATCTCACTTGTTCTTTAATTTCCTCTTTCTCTCTCTTTCTTTCTAGGTCTAGTTCATTTGTATGTACAGCAAATTAATTTAAATGTAAAAAACTAAAAGAAATAGATTCATAATTGTAATGCATTGCAAAATAAAAAAAAAGATAAAAATAAGAAAATATATAAAATTATATAAATATTATACTGTAAAAATATAATTAACGATCGGCACACGATGCTTGTTTTTCTGCTAGATTGCTTGCGTTTTTTTAAATTATTAGAATTGTACCATACAGAATTAACGCAGATTTTCTAGCTCAAATGTAAGCAATTCAACAGAAAAAT
>NW_017257936.1:20152-20497 GCF_001594055.1 Mycetomoellerius zeteki
AATTTCGTACATAAAATATAATTAACAAAATAATATTAAAAGCAGTGCTCCATTTCTTGTCCAAGTTGATGTGGTCCTTATTACTCGCCCTTGAAACATGTTAAAATACAAAAATTAATTGAAGATCTCCATATAACACGTAATAATTATACATGTATATAAAAACACACATATACATGCACACATACAATTAGAGTATATTACAGATGTCAATTATTGCACACATAAATTGTTAATTATTACACATAAATGTAATGACGCAATTAAGAAAATTATATACATAGCCCTTGCTACAAAAGAATAAAATATATTATACAAAAACAAAATAAATTATATAATAAAATA
>NW_017257936.1:20990-23085 GCF_001594055.1 Mycetomoellerius zeteki
CGTCTCGTTTTTTTGATAATAGATGGCTTTTGACTTAACCAAGCGATGGCAGCATTGCACATTCGAACGTGATCAACCACACATGATGGCTGTGATAATTAGCGATGGCAACATTATTAATTAAAATTAAAATTATTATTAAAATTAAAATGAAATATTAATTAAAATTGAAATGAAATATCGAGATTGTCGTTGAAGATCTAGGTATTTACCGCGTCGAGGAAGAGGGTGTCTAGATATTCACCGTCGAGGAATTAAGCGTCTAGGTGTTCGTCGTCAAGGAATTAAAAGTCTAGATGTTTGCCATCACGAAAGTGGGTGTCTAGGTATTCGCCGTCGAGGAAATGAGTGTCTAGATGTTCGCCGTTGAGGAAGTGGGTGTCTAGATGTTGCCTACATGTTCGCTGTCAAGGAAGTGGGTATCTAGGTGTTTGCCGTCGAGGAAATGAGTGTCTAGGTGTTCGCCGTCGAGGAAATGGGTGTTTAGGTGATCGCCGTCGAGGAAGTGGGTGTCTACGTGTTGTCTACATGTTCGCCGTCGAGAAAGTGGGTGTCTAGGTGTTCGCTATTGAGGAAATGGGTGTCTAGATGTTTGCCGTCAAGGAAACTCGCCATCGAAGAAGTGGGTGTCTAGGTGTTGTTTACATGTTCTTCGTCGAGGAAGTTGGTGTCTAGATGTTCGCCGTCAAGGAAGTGGATGTCTTGGTGTTCGCCGTCGAAGAAATGAGTTTCTAGGTGAATGCCGTCGAGGAAGTACGTGTCTAGGTGTTCGTTTTTTAGGAAACGAGTATCTAGGTATTTGCTATTGAGGAAATGAGTATCTAGGTGTTCGCCATCGAGGAAGTGGGTGTCTAGGTGTTCGCTGTCGAGGAATTAGGTGTCTAGGTGTTGTCTATACATTTACACGACACCCTTAATCGGGTTTAATAACATCCGTCGTTATGAAATTAGCCAATAGCTGTTCCTCGGAAAAATGGAATGACTGTGATTGGCCAGTTTCACGACACACTTAATCGGGTTTAATAACACAATGAAATCTAAGTATACGTATATCTTATTGTATAAAGGTTTGATGTCAACAATTGATGCTAAGTTAAATTCTATCAAGTTAAATTTTATATAGGAGACCGTCCTCTAGATATTTTGATATTACTATTATAAGACGATGGGGGTTCGGACGTGTTTCGCTGGAGAAACACGTCCGAACGCGTTGACCGTCCTCCAAAGATCTGCCGGTTGTCTCTCGTAAACAACCACGCGTCGTCTTGACGCGACACCACGGGTCGGCAAAGCGCAGCATGCGACGAGGCACGGGCGTAACACTGCCCTCCTTTTGTAAGAAAAGAATTGTCGTCCCGACAATCGTCTGGCTCTAAGACTCGCGAAGGCTCTTCTCCAGGGAATCCAGAGACCGTCCTCTAGATATTTTGATATTACTATTATAAGACGATGGGGGTTCGGACGTGTTTCGCTGGAGAAACACGTCCGAACGCGTTGACCGTCCTCCAAAGATCTGCCGGTTGTCTCTCGTAAACAACCACGCGTCGTCTTGACGCGACACCACGGGTCGGCAAAGCGCAGCATGCGACGAGGCACGGGCGTAACACTGCCCTCCTTTTGTAAGAAAAGAATTGTCGTCCCGACAATCGTCTGGCTCTAAGACTCGCGAAGGCTCTTCTCCAGGGAATCCCAGGGCTTCCGACCCATTTCCCGCTCCCTTTCTGCGCTGCTGCGACAGTTTTTTTAGAGCTTGTTCTCCTTGGAATCCGTTCCCCAAACTGAGGCTCTCCTTCTGGGCAGGACCCCTCTTCAGTCCCTCCTCAGGAGTTGGCCAGTCTCCCAGAGGAACACATTCCGGGCATCCCCCCAACTTCACGAAGGAGGTGAATTTCCTCTTGCCTCTTCTCTTGAGCCTTGCGATCTTGATTCTTGGCTTTTCGGACTGGGGGGTGGTGGTGGGATTTTTTAATTGAGTAATAGTAACTTTAATAGTATATAAACTTACCTTTTAAAAAAAAAAGGTAAAAAAATCGCTAAGCGTACGTGCTTCTCGTATGGAAACCACCATTTGGGCCGGTTTCACCAACGTCAATCT
>NW_017257936.1:23220-23527 GCF_001594055.1 Mycetomoellerius zeteki
TCCGTCTGACATTCTTTACGCAAGGAGCGCTAGTTTCGTGTCCTTCTGACATTCGTTATGCAAGGAGTATATATATATATATGTCATCACATATATACATACAATTTGACGCGCGCGTGGTGTAAAAATACGACGCACACTATTATTAATTAAATTATTAATCGGCGCAAATTATTAATTAAAATTAAAATGAAATTAATTAAAATTGAAATGAAATATCGAGATTGTCATTGAAGATCTAGGTATTTACAGCGTCGAGGAAGAGGGTGTCTAGATGTTCACCGTCGAGGAATTAAGCGTCTAGGTG
>NW_017257936.1:23548-38046 GCF_001594055.1 Mycetomoellerius zeteki
AGATGTTCGCCGTCGAGGAAATGGGTGTCTAGGTATTCGCCGTCGAGGAAATGAGTGTCTAGATGTTCGCCGTTGAGGAAGTGGGTGTCTAGATGTTGCCTACATGTTCGCTGTCAAGGAAGTGGGTATCTAGGTGTTTGCCGTCGAGGAAATGAGTGTCTAGGTGTTCGCCGTCGAGGAAATGGGTGTCTAGGTTATACTATATTGGTACTTAATAGCATAAAAATGATAAGTGGGTGCTTCCTATTTGATGACACAAATCTACACAAGTTGATACAAGTGTTGTTCTATCTTTGTCACTCTGTGAATGTCAAGAAGGTTTTTGTATAAAAGATTTGATATTAACAATTGGCGCCAAGTTAAATTCCATGTAATTTGGACTTTAATTGTATACAAACTTACCTTTTTAAAAAATTTACTAAAGCTAATGATATATGTATCATCTGTATAAAAGATTTGATATCAACAATTGTGGCGCCAAGTTAAATTCTGTTAATGTTTTTACTAAATCTAATGATATATATATATGTATCATCTGTATAAAAGATTTGATATCAACAATTGTGGCGCCAAGTTAAATTCTGTTAATTTAATATCACAAAATTTACTAAATCTAATGATATATATGTTTCATCTGTATAAAAGATTTGATATCAACAATTGTGGCGCCAAGTTAAATTCTGTTAATTTAATTAAATTTATCAAAATTTTATGTATTATTCGTAAAAAAGATTTGATAGCCAAATTAAATAATGAATATTAATCTAATATGTATTATTTGTACAAAGGATTTGATATCAACAACTGTGGCGTCAAGTTAAATTTTACTACAAAATAAAAAGTAAAACCTAAGTGATACTATCTTTAATTTTTATACAATGAAACCTAAGTATACGTATACTTATTGAAGAATCTTCCTATTTCAATCCAAATGGTTTAAATTCCTCTTAAATGAAATTATCATATCACAATTCATTCAAAGACATTTCCTCTTCCAACTAAAGTAGTGGTTATTTAATCATAATTCATTCAAAGATTTTCTCTTCCAACTAAAGTAGTGGTTATTTCATTCTCCTTCAAAATATTATACAAAACATCACAAAATTACGTTACCTTGCTCAATTTAAGTCTTACCACAAAAAATTAAAGAATTAACCGTATAAAATGAAAATATTTAATTTAAATAGAAAAATTTTTCATGTAGAAACATTTGGCGCTGCTAGATTTCGATATAATAACATGGTAATATAGTAGTCGCTTGAGTCGAATTGCCGACCTTTGATATATCCGCACACGTGCATACGTGCGTACGAATGATGTATGCATATATGTTGTCCGACCACAATTAGAAAATTATCGTGCACGTTGCATAGAAGATTGCGTAGAGCTCTACGCAACATATACTGCTCTCGTTGAGAGGATGTACCGATCAATTGTCAATCTAATCGCATGTTATTACAAATGGATCTCGCATAGTTAATATAATGATACGGATAACAAAAGTATGTAAATATCGTGCGTTGTCATTCGACCGGGAGTAGACACAGCAGTTTCGCTGGTCTCTTGATTTCTCCGGTCATCATCTTGATGGTGGCTACGCGTGTCACCCCGTCTTTTCCTGGATGGAGCGCTGTGATTCGGCCCAGCGTCCATTGAGTACATGGTAGGTTTTTCTCTTTAATGAGTACGACGTCTCCATTGTTGAGCGTGGACCCATCTTTGGTCCATTTGGCACATTTTTAAAGCTCGTTCAGATATTCCATCGCGCCCACAAGTCCTGTCGGACCCTTGATATGTGCTGCCATGTGGAGAGGCGATTATTTGGAACCGATAACAGATTGCCCTCCGGCAGGGATGTTATAGGCTTGCCGATTAAATAATGAGCTGGAGACAATGTCAACAAGTCATTCGGATCCGAAGAGATATAAGTGATAGGTCGTGAATTTAATACATCCTCGATTTCGATAGTGAACGTGTTTAGTTGTTTGAACGTGAATAGAGTCTCTTACAACCCGTGGTTTAAAGTGGTGTTTAAACAGTTTTACGGAGGACCCACCGAAATGAGGCGCTACTGGCGGAATGATGTGCCATATTATTCGATGCTCGATTGCGAATTGATTTACAAGAGTCTTGTGCTCTTCGGAATTGAACAACGCATATAGTTCCTTGAGTTCATTATTGGCACCTATAAAGTTGGTGCCGTTGTCAGAATAGATGTGCTCTGGCACACCGCGCCTGGCCGTGAACCTACGCAATGCAGCTAGAAATTCCTCAGAGGTCAAATCACTTGCGACTTCCAGATGTATCGCTTTTATAGACATGCACACGAATACGCATACGTAAACTTTAATTCGAGTTCGATTGCGGAACTTTCTCTGCTTGATATAAAATGGACCGCAAAAATCTACCCCGGTGTGTGAACGGTATAGCCGCGCGGACTCTGGATGCCGGGAGATTTTCCATTTTATACTCGATTGCCTTTGCAGCGAAACGGACACAGCGCGTACATGATCGGATGATTTTTCGTACCTGGTTGCGACCGTCCGGTAACCAAAATTTCTGACGCAAAATATATAAGGTGGTCTGTATGCCTGCGTGATGATGTTTTTCATGCGTTTCGCGGATAATACAGTTCGTAACATGGTGCCGACCAGGAAGCAGAATTGGGTGTTTCTGCGCGGACGTGAGTCTTGACATCTGAAGACGACCCCCAACTCGTATTAATTCATTTTCATTTAAAAATGGATTTAAATTTGCAAATTTATTTTTGTTCTTCGAGACTTTGTTTAATATCTTGATTTCCTCGCCTAATTGGTTAGCTTGCAGTAATTTTAATACTCGAATTTCGGCTTCGTTAATTTCTTCCATGTCTAATGGTCCAGGATATTTCTTAGCACGCCGAACGCGAAAACAATATGCAATGACTCGCAGCAGCTTAGAATAGGAAGAGAATTTGTCAAAGATGTTGAGATTTCTATTCATGGATGTCACTTGTTAAACACGTGTTTTCTTTTAATTCGGGGGTCTCCTTCACATGCATACTCTTATTCGGCCATTCGGATTCATTATTCATTAACTACGAGGATCCGGCGAACCACGTTCGATTTCGCGAGAAGTCGAGAGGTAATTGCCCCCTCGAGATCGCATCCGCGGGATTATCCTCTGATCTGACGTGTCGCCATTCATTCGAACCTGTGATTTCCTGGACGCTTATGACGCGATTTGCTACGTATGTTTTTAGTAGATGCGCGGGTGTCTTTAACCAATACAAGACAACAATAGAGTCGCTCAACCACACCAGAAAACGCTCCTCTGAACAACTCGATCTAATGCATTGCTAGTTTCGATACAGCTGCGCCAATAACAGTGCGCCGCATAATTCGATTCGCGGCATGGTGACGATCTTCAACGGAGCGACTCGCGATTTGGCACAAAATAACTTGACCCGTGTCTCGCCTTGCCTCCCGCACGTGTGCCCGTATATGCATGCTTTGTAACCTACAGTACTTGCGTCGCAAAAACCATGAATTTGGATGTTATTGCAATCTTCTACGAGTAGGGGAGACCGGGGTCAGTAAACTATAGGGGTAAGTAAAATAATCGAGGCTACGTTACAAACAAATCACACGAGACACGCGTAAACTCGTCTGAGCACGCAGCAGCGACTGCCACTCAGTCTGCTGTAACATCTCGTTGCTAACACATCTATGATAGAAGTTACGCTACAATTTTAAAAAATCGTACACCTAAGTAAACATTTTTATTCTTAAAGTTTTTGTTTTACAATCGTATATAATTGTCTGAGATATTTTATTTCCATTTAGATAGTAAGCGTAGTTCTTACTTAATAAAGTCCAACAGATTTTTTTTGTTTATTTGTCTTTGTTATCGTATACTGTTAATGTTTTTAAAAAATGAACAGATGGGACTAGTAGGCTAACTACATACAATACGAGGCTATATGACTAATTTAGTGACGAGTCTGATAGTATCTACTCCCAAACTTCTTGGAATGAAATCTCACTCTAAAAGAGTGAAAATATAGTCAGTTTTGAAAAAGAGTGAAAATGTTTCACTTCTTAAAAAAGAGTGTATTTCATTCCTTTAAAGAGATTTACCTCAGTGGTAAATGTTATAAGTTTATTTCCCTCACGTCCGCGATAAAACTAGGCTCATTCGACGTGTTTTTGCACGAAAGAAACGAATTTAGCAAAAAAAAAAGCATTGTTTTGCCTTGTGAATCGAAATATTAATCGTTAAAGTTTGTTAAGCTAAAAAATCTGTCATTCACTACGCCCTGATAAAAACGTTGATAGAGAACGATAGAAAAATCCTATCGTTTAAATATGAAATTTGGTTCGTAAATTCACTAATTTGAATCAAATCTTATAGAAATCTTGTATAAGTCTTACAAAATCCAATAAAACACGATAGGATTTCATTCATATCCTATCAATCAATTGTGATGCTCGCGAGGTCAATAGATAGAAAATGATATAAACTTATAGAAAACGATACACATTGATAGAAATCCTTCTCAATCATTGATAGAAATCGTTCTCAATCATTCTCTATCAACTTTTTTATCAGTAATAATAATTAAATTACATGTATAAGAAATTTTTCATGCATGAATATGTATAAATACGTATAAACATACATGACATGATAAATTATATACGTTTATGAACATTTATATGTATAAATGAACATACACATGTATAAATATTCATGAACATATATAATTATGTATGAAACATATCCATGTATGTTCATACGTCTTTCTTTCTTTTGTAAAATTACTTTTAAGTGTAATAAAAATAGTAATAGTAATGTGAAAATGTTAAGAATAATTAAAAGGATATGTTAAGAATTACGATAATCGAGTGCTTTGATTATTTAGAAAAATCGATAGATCGAAGCGTAGATAGATTCGGATGGTTGTAGCACTAGCTTTCTTCCTTTGTACGTTGTATCGAAGATAATACGCATTTTTGTTCTCTTAATAAATTGAAAAAGAAAGCATAAATCTCATTAAATTCAATCCCAAACATACTGGACCTTCGAGCCGGATTAACAGTGAATCAACACGAGCATACAGGGATTGAAATTGAAAGGATATCGGTCAACATAAATCAAACAGTATAATGGACGGGCGAGTGGAGGTTAAGGGCGACGGGCTCAACAGCAAGCAAACCACGAGGAGGCATCCCAAATAATAAATTTAAGGATCATAGAAGCACAGGAAGAAGGAAACAGGCCGTTCTCTCGCAATCGGTTTCTTCCACAAGACATCTCGCCTAAATTCAGGATCGTTCAAGAGGAAAAGAGAGAGAGAGACAGTCGTCGAAAGAAGACAAACAGACGAAGAATTCAAGTCGATACTTAGGTTAGTGAGCCCCAATCCCCCTATCATAATCCTAATCCACGCAAGTATAACCTCGATCTCTATTTCAAGTTTGAATTTGATTAATTTCACCGCATTGTCTCATAGAAAATAAATAAAATAAGTAAAACATAGATAAAAAATTAAATATCAGACGAGCTACATTAAAGAGACAGCTAACAAATTTTCTTAGCTATGCGAAATCAACTCGGAGGGAACTCTCACAATTACAAGAGCTTTACGAACGAGCACCCACTATTTGACGAGAGTTTGAAGAAGTACATCGAAAAATAGAATACGCCCTGCGTGAAGAAAAGGACGAAAAGGCAATAGAGGAATATGTGCTAAACAGAGAAAAATACGAGCAAATATACATATTATGAAGCTTTAACTGTAGTAAGAGAAAAATTAAACGAAATCAATATTCAACGAACTGATTAATTTTAACAATTACAGACAGAACTACAGACAATTTTATGCATTAGGCAGAACAACAAGCATTCAGGGAGGAGACATAGTGAAACTAAAACTTCCACCATTGACGATTCAACCTTTCCATGGGGAATACGACAAGTAGAGCTCACATTCAAAGATGCATTTACACAAAGAGTCCATAAGAAAAATCTTCTTGCTATTCAAATATTCCAATTGCTTCAGGATTTATTAAAAGATAAAGCCCTTAAGGTTATCGCAGCATTGGAAGCCTCGGATGCCAACTATGCTATCACTTGGGAGCTAATGAAAAAGCGATATGAAAACACGAGATTAATAATCAATACGCACCTAAAAGGACTATTTGAGTTAGCTCCTGTTGCAAAGTCAAATCATGCCAACCTCAGGAATTTGGTCGACGAAGTTCGGATCCACATTCGATCGCTTCAACCTTTAAAGTTGCCAGTACAGCATTGGGACGCCGTTATCATATACTTGATCACGAACAAATTTGATAGTGCAATGAGAGAAGAATGGGAAATGGAAATTAGCCCGAAACAAACCGATCAGTTGCCCGAGTTGGAAGAAATAATGGCGTTTCTCGAGAAGCGTTGTAATGCTCAAAATGACAGATAAAGGCAAGTCGCAAACAGAGTCAACATCAATAGGAAAGAAAACAGACAAAAAAGTAATGTTAGCAGCAACTGCAATAATATGCCCTCATTGCGCGGGTTTTCATCCAATTTTTAAATGTGAGAAGTTTTTGAAATTATTCCCACAACAGAAATATACGGAGATAAAACAAAAGAATTTGTGTTATAACTGTCTTAAAACAGGGCACGTGAGTCAAAAATGTTGGGCATTTTCATGCAAGAAGTGTAATCTCAAGCATAACACCTTGTTACACAAAGAGCAAGATCGAAAGGAGACCTCGGAGAGGAAGAATCAAGAAGCAGGCCAAGCAGGAATTGTTTCAGCAGCTCATCACAGTCAATTTCTTGTACATGAGAAAGAAACTCACTTACAAAAGGAAGTAAGCCAGAATCAAGAAAAGGATGGAGATTGTCAAATAACAACACATTGTATTCTGAGACAGACAATGCAAGTAATCCTTTCAACAGCGCAGGTTTACATAAACGACATTGATGGGAACATACATAAGTGCAGAGCCTTATTAGACCCAGAGTCTCAATCCAATATGATAACAAAGGCCCTAGCCAATAAATTGAGGATCCCATGTAAGGAAATCAGGATACCCATATAAGTCAATAAGTCAAAACTTACAATCAATAAGTCAGTACAAATCAAATTAGCATCGACAACATCGGGTTTTACAGCCGAGTTAGAATGCTTAATTCTTCCGGTTATCACTGAGCATATTCCACAAGTTCATTTAGACAGAGCAAAGTTAGCAATTCCTGATTACATCAATTTAGCAGATCAAGAATTTGATAGACTGGGTTCCATCGATGTTCTCATCGGTACGGGACTTTTTTGGAGAATCCTGAAACCGGGAGAAGCTATTCAAAGGCACAATCAACCCATCTTGCAGAACACCTGTTTAGGATGGATAGGAGGCGAACAAGTGGTTAGAAATAATCAATCAAGAGTTATAACGTGTCACTTAATTACATCGCAAGAGTTGGACAATAAAATCGAAAAATTCTGGAAAGTAGAAGAGTTAGGAGTTCGACATTAGAAGCAAAGAAGACGAACCCTGTGAAGAGCATTTTAGATCGACACACTGGCGAGATGAGCAAGGCAGGTTTCAAGTAGAATTATCGAAAAAACAAGATGTCACGTTAGGAGATTCTTTCGACGGAGCATTGAAATGACTTCGCAGCATTGAGAGAAGGTTCAAGCAGCAACCTGAATTAAAACAAGAATATGTAAAATTATTTATGGAAGGTTACGAAGCATCTGACCACATGCCGCTATGTGAAAGAGAATACACAGAACAATATTACATACCTCGTCAGCCAGTAGTGCGAGAGACAAGCATAACAACTGGACTGCGTGTAGTCTTTGATGCTTCAGCCAAGACTTCTTCAGGTGCGTCGCTGAACGACAAATTATTAGTTGGTCCAAATCTACAAAATGACATCTTCGAAAATTTTATTGCATTTCAGATGTCACGAGTACGTCTTAACTGCCGATATAGCTCAAATGTTTCGACAAATCAATGTGGCTAAAGAGGACAGAACATTACAATGCATTTTATGGCGATCAAACATGGAGCGACCTGTTAAGATTTATACTCTCAACACGGTAACATATGGGACAGCATGTGCTCCTTTCTTAGCCATGAGATGTTTAAGAGAATTAGTAAGCCAGGGAAGCGCAACTACTTCAAAGACAGCAGAAGTTTTAAAAGATGATTTTTATATGGATGATCTAATAACTGGAACGAGAACAAAACAGGAAGCAGTTACATTGCAAAAAGAACTTTCCACATTGTTAAACAGCGCTCAACTTCCTTTACGCAAATGGAGAACAAACGATATTGGAATCTCTAACAGAAGCAAGAGGGGAAGATGAGCTATTAATCCTCGATAATCAAGAATCCATCAAGACTTTGATACTTCTATGAAATAGCAACAAAGACTATTTTCAATACGAAATCAATTTGCCTGAGCTTCCAATAGTCACAAAGAGAAAAATGCTATCTGCAATAGCACAACTATATGATGCGTTGGGAATGATAGGCCCAGTAATAATGAGCGCAAAGCTCCTCATGCAGCAACTTTGGAAATTTAACATTGATTGGGACAAAGAAATTCCAAGCGATCTTAAGTCGACGTGGGAAATATTTTACAGCTCACTCGACCAACTGAAGAATCTAGTTGTTAAAAGAAACGCAAATCCAGGGAACCCCTCCAAAAGCATATCATTACATGGATTCTGCGATGCTTCGGAGAGATTTTAGAGCTTGCATTTACGCGCTCAGCAGAGACAAAAACAATGAGATACAATCAAATCTATGCTCTAAATCTAGAATGGCACCTCTTAAAACATTAACGTTACCAAGATTGGAGCTCATTGCAGCTTTACTGCTATCAAGGCTCATCTCTGTTGTTAAAAAAGCACAAAAGATTCGAAATCGAATCGGTTTATTTATGGAGTGACTCAATAATAACTTTATGCTGGATCAAGACATCTTCAAGTAACCTCCAAACCTTTGTAGCCAACAGAGTAGTTGAGATACAAGAATTAACAGATACGTCCTGTTGGAGACACGTACCCTCGAAAGAGAATCCCGCAGACATCTTGTTTAAAGGAATTTCACTGGAGAAATTATTATCGCAAGATCTTTGGTGGAGAGGGCTCCCAGGGCTCGTTTCAAGAGGCAATTGGCCAGATCAAAATATATTAGTTCCATCAGAGATTCCAAAGCAGAACTTATTCACGGGAGCGACACTTCAGCAATCCGAAGCAAAAAAACTCGACCTTCCAACAGACGGACCTTTTAAAAAAATTCTCATCGATCACGAAATTACAAAGAGTTGTCGCTTATTGTTTTCGTTTTGCAGAAAGGAAGGAATCTCGGAAATAGGGTCGCTGACAGTGGGGGAACTCGACAGAGCCCTGAACAAAATACTTCAATGGACCCAAGAGGAAATTTCCGAAAGAGATTAAAAATTTGCGGGCCGGGAAAATAATCAACAAACGGAGCATTTTAATCAATCTCAAACCACTCATAGATAATGTGAGTCTCCTGAGAGTAGGAGGGCGATTGAACAAGCAAGAATTTCGGAGGAGCAAAAACATCCCATCATCCTTCCTGCCAAACATCATATAATGACGCTACTGCTCCGCGAAGAACACGTTAAATTATTACATTACGGTCCACAGCAGCTTCTTAGTTCCATACGCAATAGATACTGGCCTCAATCCGGAGCACGAGAGGTTCGTAAAATAACACGTGATTGTGTGCCGTGCTTTCGGTACAAACCTAAAGCACAAGAACACTTAATGGACCTACCAGAATCTAGAGTCATTACATTCTGTAAGCCCTTCAAAATCACAGGGATTGACTATGCAGGACCTTTGCAGGTCAGAGAAAGTCGAAGAAGAGGACGGATTCATATATCGAAAAGTTATATTGTCGTGTTTACTTGCTTTACAACAAAAGCAGTACATTTAGAGTTGGTCAGCGATCTGACTACAGCAACATTCTTAGCAGCACTTCGGCGATTTATAAGTCGTAGAGGACTTTGTTCTACTATTTATTCAGATAACGCTACAAATTTTATAGGAGCAGCACGAGAACTCGAAGATATCTATACGTTCCTGAAAATTCATAACCCAGAATTGCAAACAATATTAGCAGCCCAGAGGATCGAGTGGAAATTTTTACTTCCAAAATCACCCCATTTTGGTGGTTTATGGGAGGCCGCAGTAAGATCTGTTAAAAGGCATTTGTACACAGTAAAAAAAGGATTGACTTATACATTCGAAGAATACAATACTCTGCTCGTTGAAATAGAATCAGTTTTAAACTCTTGTCCCCTCATGCCAGTACCCTCAGACTCTAACGAAATATCAATTCTTACTCCTTCCCACTTCCTGATTGGGACTTCACTATCAGAACCTGTTTCAAAAAATTACCTCGAGATTTCAGACAATCGTTTGGCTAGATGGCAGCATGTCCAGAAGCTGAAGTAACATTTTTGGTAGAGATGGCAGAGAGAGTACCTTCATCATCTTCAGAGCCGAACTAAATGGACTTCAGAAGCAGAAAATTTAAAAGTGGGGACGATAGTCTTATTGTCGGATGAGAACCAGCCTCCGCTACAGTGAGTCTTAAGTCGAGTTTTGAAGATTTATCCAGGCGCAGACGGCGTTGTTCGAGTTGCAGACGTCAAAACAGCACAAGGACAGTTCTGAAGGAGTGTCAGAAAACTTTGTGCCTTACCTTATGAACACTAAGCTGTGATTAATTTATTCATTCCACATTACTCATTAATATTACGTAATTTGCTTTAGTATTAGTATATTAAGTCGTGTATTCGCAAAAGGTTAGTTCTAAAAGTTAAACTAGGAGAAGACTAGTCAAGCACATTTGTTATTACTTGAAGACTGTTAAGTCAAGTATTAGATAAAAAAGAAAGATTTTTTTTCTTCTCTCTATTGTATTAATTGAAATTTATATTTCAAGGAGGCTGGGATGTTAAGAGTTACGATAATCGAGTGCTTTGATTATTTAGAGAAATCGATAGATCGAAGCGTCGATAGATTCGGACGGTTGGCAGCACTAGCTTACTTCCTTTGTACGTTGTACCGAAGACAATACGCATTTTTGTTCTCTTAATAAATTGAAAAAAAAGAAAGCAAATCACTCTCAATAAATTCAATCTCAAACAGGATAATTTTGTGAACATGTGTGTGGGCACTCTAAATGCATAAAGGGTAACTAACTTATGTTTATTATAACTGTAATTCGGATAACGATTCGGATTAGATAAATTGTTATTTAGTACAAAGTTATACATTTTTTATTTTATAATAAATATGTTTGTGTTTAAAATACATTTTTATAAAAGTTTTGTTATTATGCCAAAGATGTACCTTAAAATATACATTAATCTTCATTTTAATAATGTTAGTCAAATTACCCCATACCATCAGTCATCTTACCCCGGTCCCGGGACAGTTAAATCAGATGGAATGCATTAGAAAAATGCATTTTTTGGCATAGTAATTATCAGTTTTCCCTTATTATTAAAATATTATTAGATAGTCAAATGTATGTAGTAACTGGCGTAGAATTCATTTTTTCGATAAGTCTTAATTTCGTCTGTAAAAATTCGAAACTGAAAAATGAGTCTACTATCCCCGGTCTCCCCTAGTTTGCGATCAAGCGAAATTATGTTCATCGAATCCTACTGTTTCGTAAATGTTGACCATTCCGTACGTATATTCTGCGGGATTGATTCATCCCAGTGTAATGCACATCGCCATACGTCTTGTATTAATCTTTTTGTGTACATGATTATCGGTCCTAGTAAGCCGAGAGGGTCAAAAATTTTGGCAATTTCTGATAAAATAATTCTTTTCGTTAATTTCTCAGAACTTCTAATCGGATTAGTCGAGTAACGTATTTGGTCGCGAGTGCTCCACATGATATCGAGCATCTTTAATATTCGATTTACGTTTAACACGAAATTAGTGCGTAACGCACTGGCCGTCAAATCTTTCACGATGCGTTCGTCATTAAATTGCCGAGTGACGAAACCGCCCCGAGCTAACAACGCGATTACTTCGTTTCTAATGGCTCGAGCCTCATCGACAGTTTCGGCCCCAGTCAGTAAGTCGTCTATGTACATATGTGATTTAATAATTCTGGCTGCCCTCGGATATGTAAGCCATTCGTCGTCTGCGAGTTTTTGAACAGTCCGGATCGCTAAAAATGGCGAAGAGGAAACGCCGAAGATGAGCGTATTTAATTGAAACGTCTCCACTCTGTCGTCACGACGCCACAAGATTTTTTTATATCGTCGATCATCTTCGTGTAATGTTACTTGTCGATACATTTTTTCAATGTCCGCCGTGACGACATAGCTGTACGTGCGGAACCGAATTAAGTGCGCAATTAAGCCGGATTGGATCGTGGGGCCTATCATTAGTAAATCATTTAAAGATGTCCCGTTACTTATTTTTGCCGACGCGTCAAATACAATTCGCATTTTCGTAGTGTCATTCGCTTCTTTGATTACCGCATGATGAGGTAAATAGTAACTGTCTTCGTCATGATCTTTTACCACCGACATATGATTTAATTTTAAGTATTCATCTATCACTTTATTGTATTTCGCCTTTAATGTCACATTCGTGTTTAATCTGCGCTCCAAGGATAATAAGCGTTTAAGCGCGATGCTGCGTGATTCACCTAAACGATTTTTTGTATTACAGAACGGTAGGCGAACCGTGTAGCAGCCGTCATTGCCGCGCGAAACCGTTTCTAGGAAATGCGCTTCGTGTTCACATTCTTCTTCAGATAATAATTTATCCGTCGTGACCTCTTCAATCGTCTAAAACTTGAGCATTAAATCTTCTAAACTTGTTGTATGGTACGCCGAGACCTTCGATAGACTACGTGATGACGCGCCACTGGCAACAATGGCTGCGTTCAGCAGAATGGTTGTTTTGCAACTGTTGGAAGTTTCCTTCGCGCTAATTGGATCATACTTTTAGATCTAGAAGAATGGTCCTATCTCAGCAGACAATCATAAAACGGTTGCAAAACTGTTGAGTCTGCTGAACGCAGCCAATCTATCCTAGTCGTGTTTTTTGTAGATACATCTCGTAACCCTTTCGCGATAGGTCGATTTAACCGACCATGAACAATGATACTGTCGCTACAGAACAATTAATATATCGGTGGTAAATGAAATTCCGGATCCGCTAATTTCACATTCGGCGGAATTTTGATCGAGTCGCGTGGAAAAACTTCGGATGGAACTAGATCAGCGATCGCCGGAACCGTCAGGCACGTTAAATCTTAGTAGAAATTATTATAAATGGAACGTATTTTTACCTAAACTTTTGACTCAGTGCTCATCCCATTAATTGCACTGATCGATAAAGAATATGTATCCATGCGTACGTTTAGATATTTCGCAATTGACTCGGATATAAAATTCGCCGTAGCGCCCGTATCTAATAGCGCGCGGCACTTAATTAGTCTATGCCTGTTATCGCGGATGTATACAAGCGCGCTCGTCATCGGATGTATACAGCTGCGGCGAAGAAAGGTGTAATGTAGCGAGGCTCGTCGTCGTTCGTGTGTCGATCGTCATGAATGATCATTCCGTTTGGACCGATTCTGGTTTCGTCGTGTTAGATGCGCTCACCTTCGGATAATCATCAACGTGCAGAAGTGTGTTATGACTCTTCTGGCAAATCGTGCAGTTCGAAAATTTGCACACGCTGACCCGATGGGAGCGCAAACAATTGTAACAAAGTTTTGCGCCTTTTATCGCTTCGATGCGCTTTAGCACGGGCAGTAACTTAAATTTTGCATGTAAATACAGCGGGTGTCGACTAGTTTTGCACACGATACAATTGCGCGACGCATTGAGCATGAACGCCTGATTCGGACCAGTGTTGCCAACTCTCGAAAAAAAGAAAAGCTAGACATTTCAGAAATAGCTAAATTGTCACGTCCGAATTCGCGTTTGTTGTCGATGCGAGAGACGCGACTGGGTCGGTGGAGCGCGAGCGCGGAGCGGGGCGCGCGGGGCGAAGCCTTGGCTTCAGCTGATCTGAGTTCGGCTGTTTTTGCCGCGGGCAGGTTGCTGTCACCAGTGCCTTCTTAATTCGGCACAATGTCTATCGGGCATAATATTATTATTTGAAGGTTTATCGCGGCCTTCTTGTACCTCCGGTGTCTAAATAATTAGAGAGTTTAGAGGAAGCATCAGATCCCTTGGGAATGCCCAGCGTGTGTCGAGATAACTCAGATCTCTGCTAAGGGCGTATCATCATGCGGTTCACTCTATCTACGCTCTCGTGGTTGGAGGTGCAGGAAGGGAAACGATTGATAAGACGAGAAATACTTGGCAATCATTTTAATATTTATGGAGCACGGGACATTGCTTAACACGCGCGGTTTGGCGGACGTCACCAGTGTGGGCCGCGTAGGGACCCTATCCGGAGCCACGTGAGGTGGTGGTGTCGG
>NW_017257936.1:38487-44032 GCF_001594055.1 Mycetomoellerius zeteki
AGTTTTCTGAATACTGGGTACGAACCGCGGTTCCGGGCATCGCCTTACTCATAGCGGCGTGCTTGGTTGTTGTTTTTCGCGGCTCGTTGCATCGCGGCATGCATCTTTTCATTATGACGATTTTTTCATAATGGATTTCTGTCTCCGTACGATTCTGCCTTGTTTGAATTTAGTCTTCTGATTCTAATCTTCTGTCTTCCTATTGTTCCGATTATTATTTTAGCGATCGTGTTTTACGCCACGAGAAGTTTCCGGTGTCTTGGAGTGCATTTGAGTTGCATTTGACGCATCAAAAGCGCAGCATACGCTTTTCTTGTCCTGCTTGAGGGGCGGTTCCTGCGTTGATGATGATTTTCGCGTTATATATTGATTTCTTTATGCTCTGTTTAACCGTGTTGTAGTTTTTACGGGAAGATGCATTTTTACGGCGTTTCCTTTGTTGGGCTGCACGGCGGAATCGTTCGGCGGCGCGGCCTATAGCTTTGCCCGATTGTTGTTTGGCGCATGTTATAGCTTGTGCTATACTCTGTGCTCGCGGTCTATCGTGTAGTACGGGGCGCTACTCTGCAGGCGCACCGGACGTTACATAAATAATTGCTAGATTTTAAAAATTAAGGAAAATAACTAAATAATAGCTAGATTTTAAAAATTAAGGAAAATATATATTTAAAATACGATTATAATTAGAAATACTAATTTATTTGAGAGAAAAAGTTGTTATAATTGCACATGAGCATAGATACTATTATAAAATAAACAAAGTAACATATTATATATTATCGTAATGAGTAACATTTAGGAACATATATAATATAATAGAATATAATGTAATTAAAACATCGATTAAATTAAATTAAGAAAAACATTTGTGAAATACTAAATCGTGTAAATCAAAATTCTCATATTTTTAGGGATAAGCTTCATTAGTATCAATTCGTCTTAATACATTTTCCGGTAATTCATAATCATAGCAGCATTTTTCGTGCCTTCTTAAGCCATAGCGTGTACAAAGTATTGAATTTATCATATTAAGGCTTAACTTATTTCTTGTTTTATTTTTTACTAAGTTGAGTTGGCTAAAAATACTCTCAACTTCTGCATTTGACACTGGAAGTACCAAAAATATAACGCTATGTCTGCAACGTTTTTAAAAGGATTTTCCCCTATAACGTCTCGATATTTATAAACTTCTCCCCAAAAATGTACATTATGATGTATTATTCCATTTAATTAAGTGAATTTTATTATATTCGAGTTCTATCTGTGAAATCTGTAAAGGATCGATATTCATTTCAGTTAATAAACAAGTAATTGATAGTTTGTTATGTTTAAGTACATTTTCAACCGAAAATAAATTAATTTTTTCCATAATATCAATGTTATCAGGTAATCTCTGTTTTATTTGTTTATATAAAAACAATAAAAAAAGTTTTACATCTAAATCTTATATTTGTTTCTTCTTCAATACTAATTTTCTTTTCTTCTTTGAGACATTTAATTTTATTCTCAAATCCAAAACCCAAATAGGGATTATTATCTAGAAATGGTTCAATATCATTTTTTATAGGATCTATTTTATAAGATGGAAGTACTATCATTTTACTAATACTGTTAATGAGTAAGGCAAGATCCTTAAATAATTTTAGAGGATCTACGTTATTAGCTTCAAATGCTTTATTAACTTGTTGAATGTTATGTAAGATAGGTTTTAAAAATAATAAATATAATAAATTTGTTTCATCTTTATACATATTATATAAAAGCTCTGCATTGTAGCATTTTTCTGAAATGCGTGTAATTTCAAAGTGAGATTTTAGTTCCACATATTGATCTAAAATCGAGGATAATGCAGACTCAATTAAAAGCCATCTTGTATTAGCAGCCTGTACAATTTTCTTTGGTTCTTTTCCTTCATTAAGAGTTTTATATAATTTATCATATTGATATTTTCTAGCAGATGACTGTGAAAACCAGTTATAGGTTTCAGAAACTAAATATTCTAAAACACGAGGTAATGTATCATTGTTGCATGAGATACTGCTAATTGTAACGAATGACAAATACATTTAATTAAAATTAAATTTGGAACATCTTTTTTCAACTTTTGGTAAAGATCATTATTTATCCCAATCATAGTACTACAATTATCAGTTGCAATACCAATTAAATTTTCTAAAGATAATCCGAAATTATTTAATGTTTCTTTAACTGTAACAGCAAGACTTTCTGCTTCACATGAAAATAGTTCTAATTCGAAAATGTAGATATGATTTTTCCTTTATCAGTATCAAAGTAGTTAATGTCAACAGCTAAAAGTTTTTTTACAGTTATATCAGTAGATTCGTCTAAAAATAAGCTATATTTATGAAAATCTGACTGAATTGATTTCAGTAAATCCTACTGAAAGTGTGGATATAATATATATTGTATGATGCCATTACACTTAGTTCGATGAAGTTTCAAGTTTTTAGCAGCTAAAGAATCATTAAAAAATTATTACATAATATACTTAAATGATCAATTGACAAGATAGCAGAATGATTACAAACGAACATAGCTAATTTTGCTTCTGCAATAGAATCTTTTAGGTTCTTTACTTTGACATCCAATGTTGCCTGATGAATTCTAGATGATGAAAATGGTTCTATAGCTTTGATATGTTTCTTCGTCTTCGCATGATGCATTAAGTCGTATAATTTTGCTTTGATTTCGCATTTGCAATATTTGTAAGGAGGTTTCGTTTTATCGGCAGGACATTCCAAAAGCCAATTTGCAAAAATATCTTGCTTCAATCATTCCTCTCTAAATTTTTGCGTGTACTGTCGTACTTTTTCCATTACTAAAACAATTATTGTAAAGCAATTAGTTATAACAATATTTTACACAATTATACCTTATATTTATTATACATATACCTACTTATACTCTATTTATACTCTATGTATTCTATTGAATGCCAGAAGAGAAGAATACAAATATTCGCGCTCTTGATAAATGATAATGCCAATATAAAGTCGGGACTTAAAGAATTCTAGTTCATATAACAGAAAATACGAGAATACGACATAACCTCAAGTACTGTACTTTTGCCAAAGGAGTCTCTGCAAATAGGATGAGTGTAGAAAAGTGTAGAGTGGCCCGCCATCTCTAGGCTCTCATTGCATATCTTTCTGAGTATGTTCGCTATGTTGGTTGGAAAATTTTAACGTACGATTGGTATCCAATAAAAAATCTCAAGAATCAAAATCATAAAAAATAGCTAGCTAGCTCTGTATTATCTTTAAAGAAATATCCAGAAAAATAGCTAATAGCAAAAGTCAATTTGTGTGAACTAGATCGAAGAAAAAATAGCTAGATCTAGCCAGAAAATAGCTAAGTTGGCAACACTGATTCGGACCGCTAATCCGCTTCTTTTTTGTCGAGGATTCATCTTTCCCTTTCTCCGATTCCGCTCCTCTCAATCTTTCGCGCTTCGATGCGCACACCGCGGACTTGTACTGAAACTCGTACATGTCATCGATTTTAGAGAAATCGTCTCTTTCGAGAGTCGTTTCCCACCTCTCTAATACGCTCTTCGGTAGTTTGCTTTCTAAAATATGAACCATTATTTCGGACCTGACGGAAACTCCTAGCGCGCTTAATGAAGCCACGTGCTGTTGCGCGTCATCCACGAGTTTCAATAGATCGCTCGTGAATTCTTTTTCCAATACTGGTAAATTCAGAATTAACGAGAAATGTCATGATATTAAAATTCGCTTTACTTCGTACGCCCGTTCAAGTAGTTGCCAAGCTTTCGCGTAGTTCGTGCCGTCTATCGCGAGGATCCGTATTTTATTGGTGGCTTTGCCAGTTAACGCCGACTTTAAATAATGCAGTTTATCCACGTCGAATAGATCCGATTGCGATCCTATCATACTATTAAATGCGTTCTTAAATGATAACCAGCCTTTGTATTTGCCATCGAACGTCGGCAAGGATGTTTCGGGCAATTTGATCCGTCGTTTCTGAATTACGGTCGCGAGGCTCCTATTGTCGTTTCGCGCTTCGTCTGTCGACCAGCTGGTACTCGCCTCCGAGGCCCCAGCTGCATGCAAGATATTCACGACTCTAGCCGCTAACGAATAATAACGCTCTTGTACATTCGCGAACTCAGCAAAATGCGCCTTATTCGGGTCGAGTCCCGCGAGTTCATCGCTGTTCTCCTCGAATGCATGAAACAAAGCGGTTAAACGTTCCATCCGCAGTTTTAACGAGACATTATCAACTCTACCTTTATCGAGGATGTTACTCAAACCCGTAATCTGGGACTTCAATGACGTCCGTTTTCGCACTAATATTTTAATTCTGTCCGCTATCGAACAAGAAAAGGAACGAATAACTTGTCTGTCTATACTTTGACTATCCGATCTTGAATTTCGTGATACGTCTCTATGCTCTCGAAGATTCGTCTTCGCTTTCGCAGATCCTTCTTCGTTTTTGAAGATTCGGTGTCGTTTGTACGGAGGATGATTGTCTGTTTCACTCCGCGAACTTATATGCAGATCAAGAGACTTCACAGGAGGCACCAATATGTCTTGTTTTTCAGGGAGATAACATTAATATCTCCGCTGTGATTCCGTGTCAATAATATTTATTTTTATTTGATTAAACAAACTGTTAGTTATCTTTCAGTCTTTGATATAATTATAATTAAATGCGGTAACGCCGTGCGTAATATACGACAGCGATGTCGCGTAGGAAACTTGATTGCCCTGGATCGTTTTTCTTTGACCGCGCCTAGAGGTGGTTGAGTCACCCTGAATCAGAAAGAATTTATATTTTTCTTGTGATCGGACTTAACCGCGACGACGCCTAGGGATAATCCTGAGTCGCGGTAACGTACGCACACACGTATTACGTTTTCACGAGAGTAATGTTCTAAAATTTTTCCCAATCCGTAGTTGCTCGATCCTCGATGGAATGAATTTCTGGGCCCGCTGCGCCCCCCATCGGATCTCGATCTCTCTCCGGATTGACGTTTCCTAAAATATGGACATCGCGGTTGGCGGTGTCAGTCTTTCGGACAATAGCAAAGAAGTTGATACGCGCCGATATCCGTTTAGATCTGTGCCGTTTTCCGCGCTTTCGCTTGAGTCGAATTGCCGACCTTTGATATATCCGCACACGTACATACGTGCGCATGAATGATGTATATATGTTATCCGACCACAATTAGAGAATTATCGTGCACGTCGCATAGAAGATTGTGTAAAGCTCTACGCAACAAGACTGACATTGCATTACAGTTTAAATTAAATTATCAAGTATGTATATTTTATAATAATTTAGTATCACAATTAAGTTACATACATATACAGGGTATCCCATAACTCACCTGACAACGCTCGTGGGCAGGTAGAGCGGACTAAACTGAGTCGAAAAATCCTCTACTATTTTGTAATTTTCGCAATAGTTAACAAGATATTGTAACAACCTAACTTTCTATGCGTGGATATGGCTCGTCGGAGTCTCTCGGCGCGAGACGAGAAAGAGGTTCGAGCAGGTT
>NW_017257936.1:45265-45855 GCF_001594055.1 Mycetomoellerius zeteki
GGGAACGATGCATTAACGGGGTGCATCGTTACAATATTAATTATTAAAAATTGCCGAATATTTGTCTTCAATAATTTTTTCTCAAATACTATCAATTTTACAAAAAAACTACAAGAGATAAAAATTGTTTATTTTCTTCTCATAGAACTCTAAGAATTTTTTCAGAATTTTTTATCAACTTTTTAGTACTGCATTTTTCTTATTTTTACCATCATGAAAATCAAGTATTAAAAAATTTTGAAAAAATTCTCAGAACTTTATGAGAAGAAAATAAACAATTTCGCGAGCTATTTTGGAAGCTGGGGGTTGTCCAATCACAGCCCTCGCTACATTTGTAATATTCTAGAACATTCTGGATTATTCCGGAATGTTCTTTACAAAAATCCGTTGATAACTACTCGTTAGTTGTGCGACCGCACTCACGAGCGTGGTGCCACTTCGTCGCGCGTTCGCGAGTATTGCTCTACCTCTCTTTAGTCGGTACCTTCACGACACATTAAAAAAGCTCAACGCCACAACGGCTTTCTCAAATTTTACATACTCTAAACTTCACGTCAATAATTGGGCGCCAGGCACGAGAGAGCGTGCCA
>NW_017257936.1:46629-50309 GCF_001594055.1 Mycetomoellerius zeteki
ACTCGCGAAAGGATCCAACCCCACGGGATTCAACGACAGTTTCGCGGATACGTGCGATTCCTCCAATTCGGAAATCGGCGGCTTTACAGTATGTTACGTTCGTCTCACCACAGAATCCTCTCGGTACTAGCTTTCCCTTCCTTGTCGTCCTGTGTTCTCCCGCACGTCTTGGTCTGCTCGTGTCCACAGCGCAAGTGTAGGGCCCGAGGTCCCTTCGGGGGCGCGCAGGCGACCGTGGGTCCACGTGATAAGCCTTATCAGCCCTGATTAGCCGCGGGCCATCTCGCGAGCTTCCGCGAGTCCTCGCGATTTGCTATCGCGTCGCGTACCCTAGATCCTTGAGCGCGCGGGATTTGACTCAAGGCTGGCGTCGTTTCGGCTGCTCGCAACGGTCCCCTCTGGATTGCTTTTGCCGGCGTGTCGTCCGGTTTCGATGGGTTCCTTGGCAGACAGGCTCGGCCTCCGGATTCAATGTCTCCTCTCGGCAGAGGCTTCCTTGCGGCACCGACAGCGGGGTCCCCTCGCTCGTCGCGTGGCAGAGGCCATCCCCTCACGTCGCCCTAGTCGCTCCCGCGGCACAATCGCCTGTAAAGAGTTCGGCTTCAGGAAAACATGTTTTGCTCAGGGCGTTAATTCGATAGTATGGACCGGTATCACCTGTGCGCTCCTCTGGGTGGCTTCGGGCCTCCAATATGGTCTTCTATCTTCTTGGCCACCTCTTTGAGGTGGTGGAATGTGTCACACATTAAATTACCTACCGCAGTCGCCGATACTAAAAATTCTCAAACAAATTTACAAAAAGAAATAGTAACGTTACGCGAAACGCGACGACAAAAATCTCCAAATTCTCGCTCGAAAATCGCAACAAGCGTCGGCACGCCCACCCTCCGCGTCGGAAGGACACAGAACAAATTTGCCGCGCTACTTCGGCCAGGTCGAACGACCCTTGTGACGGACGGTGAAAAACGTCACGTCACAGTTGTTATAGTTGGCGTTTCAGAGCCGAGGTTTTCTTTATAGGGCCCTTAGGGGGTTCCCCGGCCCTTTTGGCTACTTCCGCGGCCCTCTCCGTCGTCCCTTTTACTAATCTAAGAGTTTTAGTTATCGATTATGCGGTTGTCATTCGTTATTGTCAACTGTTACTTGTTGGCGCGCGATGTTTATTTAGGTGTGTATTATGCGCCCCAGCTCGATTCTGCGGTTGAGGCTTCGCTATACGAAGAATTATCTGGCGGTGGTCATTTGAAGATGACCGTCGCCAGGCAATTTGTTGTAATTTTCGAACCGTTGGCGCACAAGGGCTATTTATGATTTCGACGGGGGATGTGCAGCGCGATTTCTTTAGTATTTTGCGGCCTTATAGGCTTGCTGTGCTACTTGCATTTCCCGCGGTATCATTGTGCAATTGCTTTTAATTTGCATTATATTCGCTTTATTCGATATTTAATTGGCGCAAGCGCAATGGACTAGCGGTTGGCGTCTTTGATCACGTGCTAAGCGCGTGGTTACGCGGTTTCGCTTCGCGGCTTCGATGTCGCTGTGTCCTAATCGTTACCATGGCAACGATTAGACGCGATGTTAACGTTTGGCGCGGCCGACAAGCCGTGCCTGATTTGCGGCGGACGTTACACACATATCGAAAATAAAATAAGAGCTTAACAGGTAATTTTTCAATTGCTGTTCTTTCCAAATCTTGCATGACTATATCTGCAGCAGTTGGAGATAAAGGTGACCCCATCGGAGTACCAAAAATCTGTTTGTAGAATTTGTTATTAAACATAAAAAAAGTAGAATTTAAAACCAAACGAACAGCAATTAAAAACTCATTTAACGGTACAGCAGTCTTCCCAGATATATAATCCCATCTTTTTGTAATATCATCAGATACCAATTCTATGGGAACATTCGTAAACAAGGAAACGACGTCCAATGATACCAGCAAATGATCAGGTTCAATGCGAATATCCTTTAATTTTTCGACAAGCTGAAAACTATTCCTGATGTAGCTAGGTGCTTCCAATATAGAATCACATTAATGATATTGTGTAGATATAATGAAAAATAATATAATGGACTATTAATTGATGAGACAATAATTCTTAACGGGTGTCCTTGTTTATGAATCTTAGTTAAACCATATGCTCTGGGAATAATACCATCAGTTATGAGTAATTTTCGATATGTGGAGTCGTAAATAAACTTTTCCATCTAACTAATAAGGAACGTAAGAATAACTTTCTTGGTCAGATCTTTGTTAATAATTTCATATATATCTTTATCTGATAATATCTCCTCCATTTTTTCGACATAGTTATCTTTATTTAGAGCAACCGTGACATTCCCCTTGTCAGCTTTAATGACTAATACATCAGGGTGGTTTTTAAAAAAATCGTTTTAAAACGATATGCCAATCATAAAGTAACCTTTTGTTAGGTTTATAATAAAAGAAATTAAATATATCAATTTATTATTATAAACGAAATTAAATATATAAATTTATTTACTTGTGGCAGATTATTTTCATCTTCGTTAAGTTTTCTTTTTTTTGGAGTCTTAATTCCTTTCCATAAATTTGGTAACGACATATGCCCTTCAATCTTACATAAATCTTAAACTGAATGTACAATCAAGTATAGAGGATCTATTGTCAAATAAAATACATTAACAATAATAAGATTGAAAGACCGCTTATGTTAACTACATTACTTTAAACTAAGAAGCGCCACTAACGGTCTGAACGTTAAGATGTTGAACTATTCTAAATTCATTTAAATGAATTAATTTCAGAAATTATAATTGCGTGCCGATATGGTTGTCGGACTTTCAACGCAATCAAATCTGAAATATTAATAATCCCCCCAAAGTTTATTACAGTTTTTAAGTTGAGAAATTTGGGGGGATTGTTAGTGGCGCTTCTTAGTTTAAAGTAACGTAAAATACATTAAATTATATATAAATTATTGTATAAAATAATTATAAACATGTTTGCATTACATGTACAAAACATTCGCAAGATATAAAAATTTACACGACCCACCAGTTATTCTGTATTATAAATGTATTATGGACAGTTATTTTATATATATATTATGTTTGTATATGTGTTTATATACATAAGTATTAAAGCATAAGTATTAAGAGCACATATCATTTTTTAAGCTTAAGGGAGGATTTGAATAAACCTTAAGAATTTTTCAGAAAAAATTCGTGAAAATAGCCTAAAAAATCAAGCTTCTAGACGAGAATCTCCCCTTAAAGATTATTAATTTATATCTGTTTGACACATTATTCCTGTCACTTCTATTTTATCACCTTTACGAATATCTAATTTATTATATTATAATCATCTTTAAAATTTATTATATTAATTTGCAATTTATATGTGCCATCCGTGATGGACCCACAACCAATTTTTTTATTTAATCTATTGTTGTTGTGAGTATTGCGAAGGGAAAGTGATACCGGAAACCAGGTCCGCTGGTGATGTCGGAATTATACGCGAACGATCACGAGGAGTCAGAAGGTGTCGAAAAGAATAGAGAATCAGAGCGATGTACAATGAGATGTGCTGCTGAGCTTTATTCGAGATCAACTGAACTTGCTCGTTAAGCGATAGGGTTGAAACAACCTAACTCCCGTTGCGCGGATGTAGCTCGTCGGTGAATGCGATCGGGAACGCG
>NW_017257936.1:50592-56672 GCF_001594055.1 Mycetomoellerius zeteki
GAGCGGCCGAGATTCGAATATTGAAGGTTCCACCGGCCGTCAGGAACTCCTGACCAGAGCGGAGAACTCTCCACCCCTGTTGTCTCGGCCGGTCGAAACAAGGATCGGTAATGCAATGTGCGGCGGTCGTCCTGATGTCCGGGAACGCCCGGAGGGAGGCAGAGAACCTCTCTCTACCCCCTGGTCGTCGGTTGATCCGAGTGCGCGTGCAGGATCCGATCGGTACTATTTGGAGAACTCTCCAAGAGAGACCAAGAACGCTTGACCCCTCGTTTCTCTTAGTGCCGTCGGTTTCGCTAGGAGCAGGAGCTGGAGCGGATACGTGGCTATGAGCTTGATGTCGAGAAAAAGCTATTGTGGTTAACAATTCTCGGCTTTTATATTCGTTTGTTGCTCCCACTCGTTTTGTTCCGGACGCGCTCGCGAATTCTCGCCGGCTATACAAAACGAGTGGGGATCAACGCCGCTAGTTCGGCGGCCCTCGGTAGGCTTCGCGGGCGCTCGCCGATCGGTGTTCCTGGCGTATGCCGACACTGCGATCGGCGGCATTCGGTCGCTTTCGCGCGTCGTCGGTTGGTACCTGTGAATTATGTTTGAATTTTAAAATAGGTTCGGGCGCACCGTGCCCTCATCGCTGCAATGCAGCGGCGTCCGGCAGGTGTTATGCCGGGTACGATGCATTATCTGGGGTGCATCGTTACAAATTATTAAATTAACTGGCTTGTGTTCGATGAGTTCTGAGTTAATATTTTACGGCATGCCAGCCACATGCCTGCTCAATTGTCAGCTAGATTTCCAGTCCAGAGACTCTTAGGATGCATTCTAGCTCTACTCCAAACACCACCTGCTAAACTGCCCTGTACCCTATCAAGTTTCCGGTCAGTATATCGAGTCGGGATATTCCAGGTCAGTTCCTGCCCAACTACTGGCCAAATTTCCAGCTTTGAGATATTTAGGGAAAATCACCCCTATCGGGCTCCAGCAAACATTCCTAGTTAGGGAATACCATAACAATTTCTGGAGAGATATTGTATTATCCAGACATTGGGCATGCCATAACAAATTTCTATTCGGGTTACCGCCAGTCTCATTATGCAATAGTGAGTGATGTAGACGACGGCATTGCGAGCACCGGAATTTGCTAATGCATTTAGAAGAAAAGTGACCCGATCTCAGGCAATTGAAACAGAGCTTATTTTTACGCGCAAAGTCGTTTCGCTCCTCGATCGTTTTGCGGAGAAACTCTTCGCATTTCGCTATAATATGATTACCCGAACAACAAATGGAATTGAAGCAATAACAAAACGTTATGACAATATTGCCTTGTCACGCTCACGCGCTGTAAGCTTCTTCATATCATTATTGCTCGGTACTTGCAGAAAAAAGATAGACTGAAGCTTATAGCGCGTAAGCGTGAAAAGTAAACGCACCCATTGTAATCTATAATAGCAGCGCCAAGTGTTTACTTCTTTAATTTTTTAGGGGGGCGCGGCGCCCGCTCTCTTTTTCCTACCCGCCGTCCGGACAGCGACGCAGCCCTTGGCCGCGCCTATTCGGTGCCCGGCGGGCAGTCCAGCATCCCTGCAGGCCGAACAGCTCGCCGGTTCCGTATACATGATTTTTTTCATCTCTCTACGGATATGCGTGTGACTTTGGCTGCTATTTAAGTTAAATGTTAATTAATTTTTTAAATAAACAATAACGACCGTTATCGCTTTGGTCGATGCAGCATCGTCTTTTACTCATTGAAATATGTGCCCATGATTTTTTTCAACTTTCTACGGATATGCGTTTGTCTTCGGTGTTTATGGTTATCATCTTAGATTGTTAAATAATTAGTTCATTTTAATTTTATTATTAATACTATTGCTTTTCTTTGATATTAGGACTTATTTGTTGTTGCTTTGAGAGTAGCATTTACAATTAATTTTTTGTAAATTTTTATTTCGGGGCCCCGGCACGCTATTATTCGGCCCTAATCGTAGCGTTCTGGTTGCTAAGTCTGGCTGCCAGCTTCATTCTCGTGGAAACCCCCCAAGTTGACAACACCGCATTCAACCATACGTCGTCATTAACGGACATCACTGAATGATAAATTAATGATAAAATCTGCCTACATCATAATCGATGAAATCAAATACCAAGTTGCTACTCCTTCATTTGCAGTCGATTTATGTATGCAATGCATAAAAATTTTCTATCAAACATTTCCAATTATATGTAACCCTATATGGCAGTTTCTGGAAAATAGCACATACTATTTTTCATTACACGTGCGTGGTAAAGTCGGGGGATGGCCCTCGGAGGGGGTTGGGGGGGGCGAAGCCCCCCCCGATTGAAAAATACAATTAAGAAATCAATTATATGTAATGCTAACACATACATATATTCACACACTCACACGCGTACATATATATACATACACGCACACACACATATATTTACATACGTACATGCAGACATATATATGTATACATATAAGACATTTGTGATTTGGTATTTAGGAAAAAAAGAGCTATATAAATAAAAATTTAATTATAAATTTATTTGTTTTTGTAAACTATGTAACAAATTATAAAAAAATATTTATAAAGATGAAAACTTAACTTAAATTGAAAAAAATATTTGATTTTTTGGGCGTAACCATAAAAAACTTGTTTTTACAAATGTTACAAATATGTTCGGCGCTCCGAGACTAGCCGAAGCTCGCCGAGTAAATTTGTTCTTACCAATGTAATAACTTATAAATTGAATAAAATAAAAAATATAATGTTTTTAACAAAGAAAATAAAATTATGTTTTTTCGTTTTCTTGAAAAAATATTTTGATGTCTGGACAGTTGTTGAATGTGAGTGATATATTCTTTGCTTCAGATGTGTTTGATGTAGTCACATTTTCTTTATTTTCTTCAATGTAAGTTTTTGATGTTGATGGTCTGTTGACCGTCAAGTGTGTTTGTGATGTTGAAGTACTTTGTGTATCGATTATCGAATTTATAATTTGGTGAGAAATTTTTTTATTGTTGAAGGAATCGTCAATGTATCCTTCGGCAACTGTACTAGATTTCCATCCACCATGTTGTTTTAACGTTATAATATTAGCCCCAGAGTCTGCCAATATTGTGGCAGAAGTGCGACGGAAAGTGTGGCCGGTATAAGAAGAAGGATCTGATAATCCTAGATACGATGCTATTGTACTTGGCATTTTCCCAAATTTATTAATTTCTATTGGTTGTTGGGTGCACTTTCCATTCTGATAATTTAAGAAGAATCTAGAAGTTTCGATGTTTGCTGGCCTCAATGCCATGTATTTTTTATAAATAGTATAAAATTCATCAGTGATTACAAAAGATCTCGGTTTATAAGTTTTTGTTATTGGAATTTTCACTAATAATACATCGTTTTTGTCCTGAATGTTATCAATTGTTACTTTGGCGAGTTCTTCTCTTCTACAAGCACCACAAATCCCAAAAATCAAAGCTGTCTGTAAATAATTGACCATACATGTAAATAATGTTATTGTTTATACAATATAAACATTTATTTTTATATTTATAATATTTACCTTTAGATCCAAATATTTATTGTCTGGTGCCTCATGGAGAAATTTTTTAATTTCTTCTGCTGTCAGTGTTTTAGATTTTTTACTTTTGAATCCTTGGGATTGTTTTTTAAGAAATGGAACAAGTTTCGGGTAATTATGTATATTAATATTATTTTTAGCATTCAAGGTGCTTTTCAGCATCGAGTAAGTTGCCCACAAGCTTGATGGTTTATGAGTGTGTGACAATTCTGTTAAATATGCCAAAATTACATTTTCAGACAGTGATTTTATTTTTTTTTCTGATCTCCATTTCATAAAATTGTCATATGTATTTGTATATTTTTCCCTGGATTTATTCGGTAACAGATTTGCAGTTGTTTCTTTGGCAATTTTTGTGATTTCTGGCGGTGTAAGAAGGCTATCACTTTCGTTAGTGGATGGTATGTCTTTATTCATTTTTGATCGTTAAATAATAAAAATACCGTCGACGCAAAACGTGATCCTGCAACGAGGAATTGATTTGTATAATCTCTTTAGTACAGCAAAGTCACGGAACAGAGCTGAGATTCTTTAACGCGTTAACGACACATAACAATAACGACATTGACATTATTAAGAGATTACAGAATCCGGCTTATTACATTGTGAACATGGACACGTATACACATACATACATATATTATATATATATGAAGAGAATTTGTGATTTTATATTTAGCTTACTGTGTAAAGTCGAAATCTTTGTTGCAAGACGACTTCGCAACGCAAGTAGATACAATTTCGAATTTGAATTATTCGACTCTCTCGAGCGATTCTCTCGCGTCTTGTTCAGTTAGTGCTGTTCGGCGTTCTGCGGCTAGCCGAAGCTCGCCGAGCGCGGCGGTCATTTGGTGGGGGAAAGCGATTTTCCGCACTGCTGTCGACAGCTGTGTGTAGCTGTGTCGAAAGTCTCGTGGCGCTACTTGTCGCACACGTGACGTTACTTTCCGCACTGCAGACCGTGCGGGAAGTGACTACTTCCTGCACGGTCTAGTTATTTCCCGCACGGTCTTCACTTCCCGCACGGTTGTCGGAAAATGGCTATTTTTCGCACCGCAAAGAGTGCGGGAAGGAGTCATTTTCGACGCACATGTAATGAAAAACTGTTTACGATTTCGAAGTTAAACAGACATATAATGGAGTAACTGCACTTATTGAGCGTTTACAAAAACTTTAATTTATTAATCTATTAAACGTTGTTCATTGATATTCTAGATAAGTATTTTTAAGTGAGTTTAATATATTCCATTTTTGTTGTTTACTAATACTGCTAGGTAGGTGTCAATTAAAACTACCATATATACAGGTACGGGACGTCGTGAGTCGTACTTAGAGACTTTCCACACCGCCTTACAGTCACGGGACGTCGTGAGACGTACTTAGAGACTTTCCATCAAAAAGAGCTCAAGAGAATGGCCGGCCATGTGTCGAGAGAGCAATGTGCGTGATGCAACTAACTACGTGAGGGGAAAATCCCAGGGAGAGCGGAGACGCAACGCCACCTGCCTTTGCAGGAAGCGCCGCCCTGGCGCCAGGTGATATGACGCCATATTCTTGCACGGGTGCGACAGCGCGCGCGCAGTTTGTTTCAAACTCAAACTCGCACCAGCCGATGAGTGGGGAAGACAAAGTAAGCTAAGCATAAATGGTCTTAATGTACCGAACATAAGATGTTCATCAGAATATTTCGACGTCGAAACGTAACTCCAGAACTCTTCTATAGTGGAATATTTTTCATACGAAATTTGTGTATTGCGTAAAAGCCGCCATTCGTTATCAATCGTTTGAAATTTTTCTTCAGATATCAAATTTGGAAACGCAGTACATAAATTAATTATAGATGGTATAGAACCACTTCTTACGATTTCAGGATCTAGCATCTCTAACGATTTTAAGACAGTGTTACCAAAATCATAATGTTTTCGTATTTGTCTAGCACCTTCTACAATATATAGAAACTTAAACATTTTGTTCGCAAAACGTGTAACTGTTGTCACGTCCGGATTCGCGTTCGTTGTCGGTGCGAGAGACGCGACTGGGTCGGTGGAGCGCGAGCGCGGAGCGGGGCGCGCGGGGTGAAGCCTTGACTTCGGGTTTCGGCTGTTATTGCCGCGGGCAGGTTGCTGTCACCAGTGCCTTCTAAATTCGGCACAATATTTATCTGGTATAAGACGATTATTTAAGGCTACCGTGGCCTCCTTGTACCTCCGGTGTCTAATTACTTAGAGAGTTTAGAGGAACCTCAGATCTTTTGAGAAGTGCCCAGCGTACGTGGAGATTACTTAGATCTCTGCTCAAGGCGTATCATCATATGGTTCTCTCTATCTACGCTCTCTTGGTTGGAGGTGCAGGAGGGGAAGCGAATGAGAAGACGATAAGTATTCGGAAATTAATTTAATATTTATATTACAAGGTGTATTGCTAATAACGCGTGGTTTCGCGGCGGTCGTGACCAACGTGGGCCGAGTGGGGACCCTACAGGGAGCTACGTCCGGCGG
>NW_017257936.1:57849-58747 GCF_001594055.1 Mycetomoellerius zeteki
CTCAGTAGGCGCACCGGACGTTACACTGTTGACTGTCAAAGTGTTTATTATGTAAAACTGCAAGTATTTTAGCTCCTATATATATTTCTTCTAATGGCAGATAATTAATTTTGTGGATCGTTAATGTTTATTAAAGAAATGGGCGTTTGTTGTATTACAGTTCTTTTAATGAAGTACTCCAATAAAGTTTTATAAATCGTGCAAATTTTTTTATGCAAATTATGAATCTGCGGACTGGTACTTTGTAATTCCCGATTTAAGTTGTTAAAAATAGAAAGAACGAACTCTAGAAACATAAGAAACATTTTTGTCAATGGATCTTGAAGTTTCTGTAAAATACTTTCAGCAGTTCCAGCAATAGTTCGATCGCTGCTAACAGCCGCATCGATAAAAAAAAGTTTGAGAGCGTCATATTGTTCAAGAATTCGCACCACTACCGATCTGGAGACACGGTAGTGTCTCGGCGCTAAGCGAAGCGCAGCGGCACTGCCGTGCCTCCTTTACGCGAGCCGGCGAGTTGTGGCAGATTGAGATTATCGAATCTCAATAACGGCTGAACGGATCAAGTTCTGTATACGCTCAATCGATAGCCACCGCTTAGATTGTATAATAAAAATACTTTTATTTTTTTCCTACGTGCCCTACAAGCGGAGATATTGCGACGCAAAGTTCGGATCTGTCACTTTTCACATTTCAGATTCAGATACGTCGTTCTTATTGTCATTCTTATTACTGTCGTCGACCAGGAAAAATGTACGTCTCATTTTTTCGATAATAGATGGCTCTTGACTTAACCAAGCGATGGCAGCATTGCACATTCGAACGTGATCAACCACACGTGACGGCTGTGATAATCAGCGATGGCAACATTGTCACATATATACAATGTGACGCGCGC
>NW_017257936.1:59064-61166 GCF_001594055.1 Mycetomoellerius zeteki
GCCGTCGAGGAATTAAGTGTCTAGGTGTTCGCCGTCGAGGAAGTGGGTGTCTAGGTGTTTGTCGTTGAGGTAGTGGGTGTCTAGGTGTTCGCCGTCGAGGAAGTGGGTGTCTTGGTGTTCGCTATTGAGGAAACGGGTGTCTAGGTGTTCGCTATTGAGGAAATGAGTGTCTAGGTGTTTGCCGTCGGGGAAATGAGTGTCTAGGTATTCGCCGTCGAGGAAATGGGTGTCTAGGTTATACTATATTGATACCTAATATCATAAAACCTAAATGATAAGTGGGTGCTTCCTATTTGATGACACAAATCGACACAAGTTGATACAAGTGTTGTTCTATCTTTATCACTCTCTGAATGTCAAGAAGGTTTTTGTATAAAAGATTTGATATTAACAACAGGCGCCAAGATAAATTTTATCGAATTAAAAAGTAAAATCCAAGTGGAACTATCTTTATCAAGTTATGTGATCATCGCGTCACAGCTCATGTGATTGGCAGGCTGTGTTTATATTCTTACACTTCATAATAACCACAAAAATATTTATAAAATATAGATATATATTTCATATTGAAGACATATTTAGAATATTATATGCGTTATGATCGAGATGTCATCATGAGTTGACACCGTTGCTTTAGAGGAAAAAAGAGGAACATACACAACGATAGCTCTTTGTCGCACAGTTTCTCTGTCAACTAGTTAGCTTCATGCCAGATATCGAATGCTAGGTCTAGGTATAATATGTCGTTGTTAAACCCGATTAAAGGTGCATTCACATGCAAGCATCAAGCAGCGGAAGCAGCAACCAATCAGCTAGGCGATACGGGCAGTGGAGTAAAAAATATTTTTTACGTCACTGTAAAAATCGCCTCGTTGATTGGTTGCTGCTTCCGCTGCTTGAAGCTTGATACTTGCATGTAAATGCACCTTAAGGGTGTCGTGTAAATGTAAATAAATCAATGTTTGTTGTTGCACTTGACCACACGTGACGTCGTACGCGCCCGCGCTGCACAAAATCGTCGTCGAGGAATGAATAAGGGCGCGTTCACACCTTGACGGAAAAGCAGAAAGCGGAAAAGTAACAGCCAATTAAAACTCGCGCTGATAGTCTAATTACGGCTTTTTGTACTACTTATTATCAGCGTGACTTGTGATTAGCCGCTGTCCGTAAAGATGTAAACGCGCCCTAAGTGTCTAGGTAACGTTCTGCTGAATGAACGCAGCCAATGTTTGTTGTTGCACTTGACCACACGTGACGTCGTACGCGCCCGCGCTGCACAAAATCGTCGTCGAGGAATTAATAAGTGTCTAGGTGTTGTCTGTGTGTTCGCCGTCGAGGAAGTGGGTAAGTAGGTCATGGAATTGTTTCTAGGTTTAACAGTTCCCTCTTGGATCTTAATACAAATGTATTCATTCGACGTGTATGCCTAAAAAAACGAAAGAATCTGGCTGAAAAACGCGTCGGTTGGTCTCGTTTTATGTGTTTAAAGCAGTAAACTTGTGTTTGTAAAACAAAGAATTTGTGTAATTAAATTTGTAAAGTAGAGAATTTGTGTAATTAATAATTCACGAAGCCAATCGCCGCGTTTTAGTGCTATTCTTTCGTTTTTTGAGATTACATTATATTCTGTTTTCTCACATATTATTGTACTATTACTTAAAATTGCTGTGATGACATATCAGATATTAGAAAGTATTTGCTAAGAATAAAATTCATTTGTTAAATATTATTCATTATAGAATCTAAATACATAGATTATCATGAATGACGAGTATATTGTGATTAAATTATACAAGATATTTATTTATAAACTTTATGTTTATAATTAGTTTTATTTCAGGTTATATTTCACTTTAGAACTACAAAATGCGATTTTGACAAAACAGTGACAGTAGGACAATGGAATTTGGACGAACTTATAAAATATCCTCAAGATCTGGAATTTACAATAGGTACAAATATAAAATATTGTATACTTTGTTAAAACTTAATACAAAGGTCTTTACACTTTTCATGATTTTCTATTATACATTTATTTCTCTTTTTTTATTATATAATATAAAAAATGTAATTAAATGTTAATATGGCTCAATTAGAATAAA
>NW_017257936.1:63092-64814 GCF_001594055.1 Mycetomoellerius zeteki
GCCCTGTCAGGCTGGGAGGCGGTGAATCCTCCTTTATCCCTCTCCGTAGACGTAAAGTCTCCGGGTCGAGTTCCAGAGGGATTCCTCCCTCCCCACCAGCGTAATATAGCTGGTATACCTCCGGCGCGGGCGCGAGCGTCAGCCCGGTCTCCTCGCCGAGGTCCTGGAGGCAGGAGTCGTAATACTCCTCCTGACACTCCTCAAACTCCGGATCGACGACAGACCCGGAGTGTTCGGCGTGGTCGAGGGGGGTGGGGTAATTCCCCACCTTACCCTCAGTATCCACCCAGTTCATCGCAGGCGCAATTCGAGACACAGACGGGCCTGCGGTGCACCCGTCTGCGCGTCTGTCGCAGGAGGTCTGATCTCTTTTGGAGACCAGGCCCGACATGGGGGCGGCCAGGACGCCACCTCCCCTACGCCGGTAGCTGCCGGATCCGACCTCGGCTGCTAACGTATGAGGTTTCTTTTGTGTTGCCATTTTTGTCGTCATAAAGGCTGCCAGCCAACCTAACCTAACCTTTTTTTTTTTTATCGCAGTGGAAATGCCTTTACGCATTCCCGGTTAGGTTTGAACATAACCGGGATATGTGGGACTCGCCCTCAACCTAACCAGAAGGGGGAATACCCACTAAAACCACTGCGGGCGTCTCTCCAGAGTGTATATGTGGCGGTGCGGGATCTACGCGATGCAGTGCTACCGCTCCGTCACAGTGCTAAGCGTGTGTACGCGCCGTCCTACTTATTATTACTTCCTTGCGACGAGGAGGGACACCACCTCTCCTCGCCGTCTATTAGGCGGATGCTCCCGTGCCGTGGGGGGGGGGGGGGGGATGCCCAGCCCGGAGGTCATGCGCCGGCCTTCTCTGTAGTTCGTTCCCTGTCGCTTGGACAGTTCGTTGTCCTCCCGGCCCTTTTAGCGGGGGGTTCGGGTTCGGGTGCGGGTGCGCCGCTGTCCCGCGCTTCCGGCTGCAGGGATGCTCTCCCTGGTCCTCTCCCTGGCCTCCTTTTCGCGCATGACGTTCTCCGCGAAGGAGAAGAATGCTTGCCTTCCCCTGTCCGTGAGGAGAGACCGGATGATGCTGGACATGGAAGGGTCCGGTCCGATTTCCGCCACCAGCCGGGCCCGTTGTTCGGCCCAGGCCGTGCACCGCCGTAGCGTGTGGTCGGCCGTGTCGCAGGCCGCACCACAGAACCAGCAGCCTTCGCTGATCTCCTTCCCGATGCGGCGCAGATACTGGCCAAAGCATCCGTGACCGGTGAGCATCTGCGTCGCACGATACGGGAGGTCCACCTCTGCCTCCGTCCACTCCTGGAGCATAGGCTGTAATGCCCGGAGTGCTTCCCCTCCTCCTCCCCACCTAACCTTTTTTTTTTTTTTTTACGCTGAGAAATGCGTTACGCATACCGCTCATTTCGGGGGGAAATGAGCGGTTATGTTGGACTCTCCCCCGGAGGTTACATACCGCCGGGGGCCTACCAACTAAAACTCAGCGGGCGTGTCTAACCGCGCGCGTTTTAGGACCCAGCCAGGAACTCCGCATCTGCAATACTTCTGGCTGGGCCCTCGCCTGTCGCTTACGCGACCCTAACACATTCACACTGGGGGCGAGAGGTGACGCCGGCACCCCTCTCTCTCTCTCGTCCCCCCTACTTCTATTAATTATTCTACTATACCCGTCACAAGGAAGTGTCATGACGTGTGTGAAGTTGGCACCTCAT